>NC_089856.1:3185000-3352500 GCF_036373705.1 Amia ocellicauda
CCCCGGGGTTGTGCAACATCCTCTCTTCTTCCCCAGTAGCCGATTTCTTTGAACGCCGGCACATCTCCACTTCAATCACCGACTGAGAGCGGGCCAGGCATCGATTGCAACAGCCTCGTAACCCGGGACAGGTATTTGGAGATGAAACGGGCCCATCAGTGACTGTGTTCGTGTTTGTTTCACTTGTGTGTTTCTGTTCTTTTTTCCTTTTCTTTTCTGCCATGAAACGCCCAGCGCCACTCTGCCTGGGGCTTTCATTCCGCCTCTGTTCATCTGCCCAGAAAATGAAAGCGATCTCCTCAGAGCTCCTGTATCAGTGCGGAACCCAGTACCTGGAAGCCGAGCATTTCCACTGAGCAGTTTCCCAGCTGGGGTCCCACACGGGCGACTGCAACTGGATCTTCTCACACGATGCATCGCCCTACCCTGGGTCTGAGAGAGGGAGAAAGCGTTACCCTCTCCTGTACCCTTTCAGTCCTGCTACCTGATCCTCACATCTGTTTGCGGTTTGGGTTTCTGTCTTTGTTTTTGATCCTTTGCTCTCGTTTAGTTTTGTGTGTGTTCCCTGCGCTGCTGCCGTGAAAAGGCCAACAAAAAAAATGCCGGAGCAGTACCCCGTCCCATTCCCATGAGATCTAGCTAACCGGATCCGCACACGTCTGACACGAGACATGTGAAGAGGCACTTGCGTGTGACGGGGAATTTTATAACTGGGTCGGTGTTTTCCGTGGCCTTTAACGCATAGTGCTACAGCTCTCTGTAGAGATGTGAAGGAGAGGCTTTTCGTGAAGCAACGGTTTAGTAACTTTCATCCACCATTTATTTGGCTAACGTGCGATCAGAATGAAATGAAACTGGTCCTTGAAGATCGCTGCTGTGAAGCATCCACACCTCTGTCAGCGAGAAGTCATTTCACACAACTGCCTCTCGTCAAAAACGTAGAGAGATCTCACCTGTGATCTCGGTGACTGTTAAGGGTTAACGCTGATATCTCACTCTATCTATATTTATATACGTATGAAGCAGACGGAAAAAAAACAGAAGCAGCCTGGCTCTTTGAGAAATCAAAGTCAATGAGTCCAAGTCCTACGTCAAACAAACCATCAGGTTTCTCAACAGCTTCCCAAACCACAAGGAGGGACCGACCTCAATCTCGAGCTCCAGGAGACGTGAAAAAAAAAACTGTTTTATGAAAATCAAACACTTTTCTACAGTGGAGCGCGTTTCCACACCGGGGGCCCACACAGGAAGGAAGTGCCCTGGTCATGTGATGTGGCTAGCGTGTCCAGTCCCATGATGAGAGACCGTGTCACGGCATTGATGTTCCAGGGTTTTCGAAGTTATGCTCTTCAATAAAAGAGAGAAAAAAGGAGAAGATCGATAGCGTTAAACAGAGCACAAAGACAAACAGACGGTTTGCGTGGTTTGACTTCCCCTTTTCTCTGTGATTTCGGTTTCTGTTCACGTCTTGTTTGTGTTTGTGTTGTGGGGCTCCACTCTTGACCAAACACGGCCGCCGCCGCTTCCGAAAGCTGCTATAAAAAGACTTGAGGTTTTATTTTAACCGGCCGGCAGAGAAAGACCGGACTGTGCCATCACAAGAGATGGGCCGCAGTATGAGCCGGTGGAAGGTATATATAATGCATGTTTACCCCTGCAGAGGTGGTAAAGTCTTTAAATAAGCAGGTAACGCTGGCACGGACCCTGTTTAAAAACTTACTGTGCTTCATTTCAGAAAGTTAACAAGAAAAAGCACTAGAATTAGTATTTGGATGTTTTAATTTAATGGGTAGCTTCTCCATGTTTGCCCGTCAGCGTTTCGGCCAATCAGACGTCAGAGAGCAGTCGAAAACAGCGAGCGCATCTGTATTTGAAAGGAGTAACGCTCTGAAAGGAAAGGGTTAAGGGCCGGCTAAAGAAGCGGTTAAAACTAAACTCTTCTCCTCTGGTGTCAGGTTTAGAGAGGAGGCTCTTGGAATGTATTTCGTTTTCCGGTTTGCATTTTGAAATTGCAGATCAGGTTTTCATCTTTTTCTTCCCCCCCCACGAGGCCGTCCATCAAGGTGCTCGTGTTGTGATTTGTTGATGTTTGTTGGTGAGCATCTGTGATTCGCCTCTTACTCACCGGCCCGATCTAGTCACCCCCGCGGCAGCCAGCTCCTCCCAGCGGCCCCCCAGTGCTGGAAGTTCCTCAGACCTGTTCGGGCCGCCTCAGAGCTGGGGAATGTCTCTCGGTCTGGGGAGACCCGGGCCGCCGTCAGACGGGCCACATCTTCTTCTGATTTCCCTGAGAAAGGGCATCTGCCGTTCCCATGCTCGGCCACATCACCGGCTGGACCGGCTTTGGCTCTCACTTCTATCCGAACAAAACCACAATTAAACATAGCGTGTCTCGCAGATAAGATTCAATAACGACCTGAATAAACAAATACAAATGAAAGCCCCTTTCTGAATCAGCTCTCCTGTGCCCGAGCTGTGAGGTATTTCAGCGTTTTTAATAGATTCCACATTCGTAGGTTAACCCCTCGGGGTCGCCCTGTTGTTGTTTTTCTGTCTTGTTTCGCTGAAGATGCCAGAGGTGGGAGATGAGGCTTGAGCTGCAGCCGGTGAGTCAGTATCTGTGGGAGGGAGCAGTGGAATAGCCCGGTGCAGGGACTTTTAGTAGTCGACATGAGAGACCTTGGCTTAACGGCGTCTGCAGGGCAGTCTGGACAATCTGGACCTGTATTGGTGGAGCCCCAGTGTTGCTCTCTCTGTCTCGGTCAGTCCTCATCTTTGCACACGAGTGGGTCGCCAGTGTGCGCTCACCTGTGTCACCATTTGGTGTGGCGTGGTCTTGTGCCCCCGGGGCAAAGCCTTGAGGTTTAACAGGTCTCTTGTAGGACTGCAGGGGTCACTAAGGTTGCGACTGAACTAGACTGTGAACAGCTGCCTTTTGTTCATTCTGTCTCCTGCCGCAGTACTCTAGGTAATGTAACGACGTGTGTGTGTGCGTGTGTGCACGTGCCCGTGTGTGTGCGTCTGTTTGTGGGCCTGTCTGGTCGGATGAACGTGCCGTGTGTGGGAATTAGGGCTGCTATTGTTTTGAATACAATATCTGTTTGTGACTGATGACGAACAAACGCCAACCGACAGCGCTTGGCAAACCTCTGCAATTTGGGATGACAGACGGCTCTGTGAGACACAGTTTCTACAAAAACTACCCCTTGTGAAAGCAAACCGCATTGTTTACGATGTGACAGAGATGCGGTGTGACTCCAGTAAGGACCAGCGTTTGAGGGCTGTGCGTAGCTCCCGATGAGGCCCCTTCAGAGCGACTGTGCATTGTGTGTCTGTGTATAATAAAAAAGAGAGGAAAAAAGTTGTCTGTCTTTAGCTCTTTTATGGTATTATTCCGATATGCATATGAATCCAGTGTGGCGATTTATTTATGGACACACTAGCCACGCTCTGAACTTGAAGAAACAACAAGGCGATGCTTACATTTTTGTAGAAGGAGGTCGTGTGATATTGTGTGTAGGAAAAATCCCAGGGCACGTGGTGCTGATAACTCAGGCTACACAACACAATTCCTGTTTTCCACACTTACTGCAATACAAGGAGTGTTCGTTAAGTGGAACGCGGCCAAGAACGACAACTCATATCTCAGAGGTTCCTCAAAGAGCGAAAAAAAACTGTTGTCACTCTACATTACTAATGTGGACACCCGGGGGGAGATGTAGGAGTGGGATATGTCGTGTTTGTTTGTTCGTTTGTTCTGTTAATCCTTAGCGAGGGGTAATATCTGCTGAATCTGCATGTAGCTCGTCACCGCCAAGGCAATCTCCATAATAAATCACCTTAATAATCCAATAAGCTGGTGTCTAATCTGAATTGTGGGGTGGGAATATCGGGGGGAAGACCCAACAGCACTCAGGAATCACTTCAATACAGACTGTTCTTTGTTTAACCCCTTGTCTGAACATCCTTCCCGTAACTTCTTGCCCAAAGCTGTGATTATTTTGAATGGAAAATTATCAGATTGTTATTTTGACACCTTTTTCTCTGCGATGTGTCAGCAACCACAATCTCGAGTGGCTGTGCGTCTGTGAGGCTGACTTCCACAGCTGGAAATTAACCCCCTAATGACTACGTTTAAGGCGTTATTCACCGGCTTTGCAAAAGGGTATTCAAAGTATGTAGGAAACACAGCAGTTGGCTTTAATAATAATAATTATTATAATAATAGTCGTTTTTAATTAATAAATTATTTTTTCTCTCAGTGCCTAATGGTTTATTTAATTTTATGAATTGGTCTTTGTTTATGTGTTTATTTATTGTTATGTTGTATGTTTATCATTATCTGTGGCGCTATACAAATAAAATTGATTGATTGATTGATTGATTGGTTGACTGAGTGGTTGATTGATTAATAATAGTTTTTGCAGCAGTCTACTTTTGTATTGTAATATTTTTCCCTCAACTTGTTTTTCATGTTTCATGCCTTCTTAAAAAAAAACAAAAAGAAAAAAAAAACGCGGGGGTTAAAGTAACAGACCTCCTTTTCTTCTTTCCCAGGTCTGCCAAGTCATCTGCAAACGTGTAAAAGCGATGACATACAGCGTGTTTCTCTCCTGTTTCAAAAGGGAAGCCGCATCCACTTCAAAGGCCGCGGGGCCGGGGCTGGGAGTCGGGGCCGCGGCGGGGCTGCCAGCTGTTCTGCCCGGCTGCGGCGCTGTGTGCGAGGGCCCTGATTAGAAACGCCTGACTGGCTGGCTGCGCTGCCGGGGGACACGCCGGCTGCCGCGGGGCTGAACCGGCCGAGACCAGGGAGCCATAAAAAGAAAAAGTGATGACTCACTGTAGTTCCCAAAATCCCCCCCCTCCCCCCTCATCCCGGTTTACGGGAACTGGAATTTGTTTTTCTTTCTTTCTTTTCTTTTTTTTGTCTCCCTCTCTCTCTCTCGCCCGTCTTTTTGACAAGCGCCGGGTCGAGCTGCGGGTCATGTTTGTCTGGGTGGCCGTTAATCTCCCCGGGGGCGGAGAGCTGCGGCTGCAGAGGCCCGGCCAAGTCCAGGCAGACTCTGCGTGTCGATACAGAGGCCCTTTGTTCACTGAGAGGCTTTCATTATTATAACATTCAATAAGAGAGTATTTATAGCCAAACGCAACGTACTGGACATGTCAACTGTATATATTGATCATAGTTGACTAATGCATTAATACACTATCTTCTTAGTCATGTTTATTATTATTATTATTATTATTATTATTATAGCTGCACTTGTGAGCTATTAGAACTAGGATGCAGGACTTTTTGAAATTGAATTATGCCTGATTTGTAATTTTGTACTGTGTTTATGTACTTTTGTTTTGCAGTCGCCCTGGATAAGTGCATCTGCCAATCAAGCAATCAATCAATCAATAACTGTTGTGTTGTTAGATAGATAGATGTGGTGTAGGCTACCAATATATATGTGTTTATATATATATATGTGTGTGTATATATAAACACACACACATACACACTCATTATAAACAATAGACCAGAGCCCTGAATGGCAGGTGTGAGTGTCTTACCCATTACAAACATCTTTCTCTTTTATTTAAATGTCATTGCGGTGACACTAATGGGCACCGTGTTATTCATCAGTTTAACAGCAGTTCAGGATGATGTCAGGCAGCCTAACAGGTCAATATCATTTTAATCATAGATGGGAAAAAAATAAATCTGAGGCAGACACTACAGGAAACATACAAGAACCTGCCTTCTGCTTCGAAAAGGATGTCCGATATGAAAAACATTCATGTGTGTGAACAGTGTTGGCAGTGGTGGCCAGTACTTTCCCAAAATAGTTGGCCAACCATGGGCGGACCATTAGCAAACCAAAACAGGGATGGGGGAGTAGGGGATAATTGAATCCAACTGGTCTAGCTTGAGTGAAAACAAATACATTCACAATATTTATTGATTCTGTTTGACCAATCCTGGCGCCCGCCCCTCCTCGGGGCCGTAAACAATGGCAGGGTCCGTGTCGTGGCGCAGGTCAATGCCATTGTGGTCACCGCCCGCTCGGTTTGGCTCAGAACTCTCCGAGACCAAACAGACGGCCATGAGACCGGCGAGTCAGACGCCCAGACAGGTGGCTGGAAACTTGTGGATTTCTAGCAGGGTTTTTCCAGCTAGGAGTGTCTAATTCAGAGCAGATCACCAGCCAGCTCTGAAACTAAATTAGACGGTCTCTACCACTGGGAGAGGGAGGGAGGATGAAGAGAAAATATCCCCAAAGTAGGGTATTTAAAAACAGTGTTTCCTCGTTGCTCAATATAGCCTCCCTGTGCCTTGGGGACTTTTCAGCTTTGGAAACAAAAGAACAAAAACAATCAAGAAAACAGCAGAAAATCAGAATGGAAAAATCTCTTAATAGCTGAGTGTTAACGACTGAGCTCACTGTCTATAGAGGCTAACCACAGAGGATAATTGTGTCCTTAACCCTTTTGCTGCTCATTATAGTAGCTGATTGAAAACACAACCCCTCTGTGGCGATCCAGAGCCCGTATTAGAGCCCAATTCCCAGCCGGGTTCGAGGCACAGGCAGAGACGGTAAAAACGCAGAAGGCAAAAAAGAACCACAGTGAAATAACAACAACTGAAAAAGCATCCTCGCCACGAGGCTCACCTGACGTCGAGGACTAGAATCAGAAGGGTGTGATACCCGCGCAGTCCCACGTTCAGAGGTGTGCAGAGAGCCGAGCGCACGGAGCCCCGGGAATCGGCTCTATGCGGCAATGAAAGCCGTACGGTAGGAAGGGGCCTATTTCACAGGCCGTGTGAAAAGCAGCGCCATCTGTAACACGAGTCTGGCAGCGAGAGCAGGGGGCCGGTGAAGTCATCGTCCTGCCGGGCCGCGCCAAACCCACAAGAATTTGCTTCACTCCTGGACAGAACCGCACTCCCGCCCCCAGAGCCATTTGGGGAACAGATAGACTGGGGAAGGCTGGCTGAATACTCACGGTACAGCTCCTGAGAGCACTGTGCGACGTATCCATGTTTATGTGTGTGAGTGTGTGTGTATGTGTGTGTTTGTGTGTGTGAATGAATGTTATCAAGGTGTATATTGGGTAATTTTCAGGGTCATTTCATTGTATCGTTCGTTTTAGTTTGACTAATTAACTCTAATTTGCCCTGGCTTGCTTTTCTGTGGTTTCCCATGATGCCCCTGTGCAGACGACTTGCCGTAGTGGATGGTTATAGTTGTGGCATCGCAGCTGAGCGTCTCTGAGCCAGGCGGAGCTCAGAGGAAGTGAGGTCAGTAAACAAAATTAAAAGTGAAATAAGTGGCCTTATCGAATTTCCCAGAGTGGGCTCTGATAAGGGCCTTGGTCCCCGTCGCCACGCAAATACTCTCTTGTTTCCTGTCAGGGTTTGAAGTGTCAACATTGCAGACGCGTGCGTGTGCGTGTGTGTGTGCATGTGTGTACGTGCAGGGTGCACGAGTGAAGCAGAGCAACACCTCCTAGTGTTTCTTTGCTGTTCCCTAGCAAGGTGTAAACAGGACACACTGCAGATGTCTCTGTGTTAGTGTGCACGTGTGTGGGGGTGTTTGCATTAGTGAGACTGCATGTGTGACAGTGTGAATGATTGTGTGTGTGAGTGTGTTTGTAATCGTGTTTGTTACTGTGAGTGTGTGTTAGTGTGAGTATATAACGTGTGTGTGCGTGTGTGTGTGAGAACTAACTGCAAACCAGACGTAGATATGTGTGTGTGTGTGCGTGTGTGTGCATGTGTGAGTGTTTTTGTTACTCTGAGTGTGCGTTAGTGTGAGTATATAATGTGTATGTGTGTGTGTGAGAACTCACTGCATCCAGACATAGGTATGTGTGTGTGAGAGAGAGAGCGTTTGTTACTGTGTGTGTGTTAGTGTGAGTATACAATGTGTGTGTGTGTGAGATCCAGACGCAGGTATGTGTGTGTGGTTGGTGGTGTCTGAGCCATGCGGTGAGGCGTGGCAGGAGCCAGGAGAAGAAAGACAGCCGCCGGGACCTTGCCAGGTACCACCTGTGCCCTCAGACAACAACACAAGCTCAGTGCTCCCCAGCCGGCCGGCGCACAGACAGACAGAGAGCATTGTGGGACGAGTTCACCAGGGTCGGCCAGGAGCGCCGGGGCATTCCAGCGCAGAGAGTGATCCCAGAGTCCTGTTTGTTCTGGAGGAGGTCTGAGACGGTCCCTGTCATTGAATGTAGGTCAGATGAGCTCCTCGGATAAGGAAATACTTTAATTTAATCTAACATACTGCGTGGGTTTCTCTTCTGTGTCTGTGTCTGTGTCTGTGAGTGTGGGTGTGTGCCTCTGTCTGTCTGTGTGTGTGTGTGTGTGTGTGTGTGTGTTCTCTCAGCGGTGACACCAGTGTGCCGGTGAAGCCTACCCTCCACACGGGCCTTTCCTCGCTGTCTGAGGGGGATTTGGCAGCACACAGACAACACCCGAGCGTTTACCGGACGGGTGTCAGTGCTGGGAAACCGCGGCGCAGAGTGCCTCGGCAAGCCTTCCCAACCGCAACGCCGCCGCGGCTCCCAGCTCCCACAGGCGTCTCCGATCTCGAGACAGACAGAGAGCGGGCACTAGAGTGAGCAGGAGAGGCCCCTGCTTCCCCTGGGGGCAAAGTGAGCGCTGGAGTGCGGCGGAGTGTGCAGAGAGCATATGGGCCCTCATCTCACCGGCGGTGCGGGTCCGTGGGCAGCAGCGGCGGTGCGGTAGACAAGAGGTCGGGGTGGTCAGTCGGCCTGCAGGTCGGTCAGATGGGCAGTCAGCCGGGACCAGACACCACGCTCTATAGACTCTGTAGACAAACAGTCCCTGCCAGGAAACACCCGCTCGGCAGACAGCGTCTAATTGCCGCCAGGGCTGTGGGGGCTGCTGGGAAGAGAGCAGGTGCGGCTGGCCCTGGTTCCTCACCACATCTGGGCCACAGTGAGAGCAGCTGTGTGACATTAGCCTGTGTGTACTGGGGGGGATTTGCAAAACACGGCAACCACACAGACCCTCGGTTCTAGTAGCGGCACCACCGTGGGTGTGTGGTGAGGTATGTGTTTTCCCAGGCCACCCCGCCACCTCCCCTGATGGGAAGACTGTCACAGTGCACACAGGTGTCTCACAGGTCCATGACACATGTAGGGACAAACCAGCGAAGGGTGTGATATTCTCTCGGGGCTGAGAGTGCTCTTACACCCCTGGTGGACATCTTGAGTTTCGCCCCACACCAACACATTGCCGTCGGCGCCACTGCCTGGTGCTCAGCCGCCTGTGGTCCGTTCCCGGCTTTTCATGGCTAAGCCGGCACCAACACCTGGTGCTGGATGTCTGGGGCTCGTTGTGTAGGCTTCAGGAAGTGAGCTGGGGGCATCGGAGTGGCAAAGGAACAAAATTCAAGACACTTTCTGTGTCATCTTTGCACTTTGTACAAGGGCTGCAGTTTGTTAGAAATGTAAAACAACACAAAAGGGGTTCATATCCCCGCTGGAGAAGAAACCCAGTGTTGTGGTGTCCTGCGTGTGCTGAGTCAGGACGGGCTGTCATTTCGGTGCAGGACTGCGGTCACAGCGGCCACAAGCAGCCCTTGTTGACAGGCTGACTCCCCAATCCCCGTAATTAAGGTTGTTAAGAAGCACAATTAGCAGCTCAGCAGCCGTCCGCAGGGGCCCCAGCTCAGGTGTTTGTGCTGGACGGAAAGTCAACAGGGACGAGGGGAGGTGTTTTTTAATATAGGGGACATTGTGCAAAACACACACACACACACACACACACACACACACACACGTTTAAAGATAGTTATACACTCGACACAAGGAAAGGGGACGAGTCAGTCCGTGTCCCCCAGCTCCCGGTCCTCAGGTCCTGCTAGTCCAGTCATGCTTTTGGATCAAGCCGACGTCCCAAACCCTTATTTGTGGATCTGAGGAACGCTGCAATTTAAAAGCCTCACGTGTCCGGGGACCCAAAACCGTCTGGGGAGAGTGATTCATGGTGCATCACCAACACAGACGAGTACCGCAACCAAAAAAAACACAAAAAGCAAGACAAATATATCATTTAATTCCTTTCGGGGGACTGCAGGAAATGGACAGTAGTGGGATTCTCTGGGAAAAGGTGAGCAGCGTCCACTGTTGTGTCTCCATCGTCTCTCTTCCTGTACTCTCTCTCACACACACACAAACCTGCCCTTGTCTCCAGTGCAGAGGTTGGTCGGTGCCCCAGCTGCCGTTTGGGGGCACTGTGCCACAGCCGGGCCAAGGAGGACAGAAAACGGCCATCACGCCAGCTCGCATTAGAGAGCAGGAGCCCCCCGAGCCCCCCGGCTGTCCCCTCAGGGGGAACAGAGGAGGACGTTCCACGTCCTTGAGTAACTGGTGAGTAGTTGGTGTGTGGGAAGATCAAGCATGGTCTGAAGACCAAGAGTGAACGGCAGCCTTCGAACCCCATCCCCAGGGGCTACACTCCCCATTAGGGCAGACAGGGGGATTTAAATCAGGGCCCCCTGCCCAGACCCCCGGGACCCCCGGCACAGTGTCTGGGTCTCTCCCTCACAGAGCGTCTCGTCCCAGCTGGGCTGTGAGTCACTGAGCGCTCAGCCACGTGTTGCTGGATACAGCCTGAGAGAAAACATCTACAGAGCAGCAACACACACACACACACACACACACACACACACTGACCAACACGCACGCACACACACACACACACACACACACACGCACACTGACCAACACGCACACACACACACACACGCACACTGACCAACACGCACACACACACACACACGCACACACACACACACACACACACACGCACACACACACACACACACACACACACACGCACACGCACATGCACACGCACACACATACACACACACACACACGCACACACACACACACACACACAAACACATACACATACACGCATGCAGACACACTCTCAGACAAACACACACACACGCAGATGGTATTGGCACACCCTTGTACAATGTACAAATGCCTGACCTTATAGCACTAGTTATGTGGGTGTGTGTGTGTGTGTGTAATACCACAGGCCTTGTTTCTTTGAATATCATTTCATTTAATTTTAGGAAGAATGGGAAAATCCGCCTTTTTTCCTGCCCATATTAAGGGGTCTTGCGAGTTTCCCTCCATGACGGTCCTGGTCTGCTGCTCTGCCCAGATGATGACGCTGCCGGGAAAAATTCTCGACCCTGTCTATAGTTTCCCAGCCTCTCCGAAACGCGGCGGAGCTCCACCAGGGAAAGAAGTCAGCGGGGAAAATAAATGATTCCGTTTCCCTTTTTTCTTCAATAAAAAAAAACGCTTTCAGTTTAGATTGATTCGCAGTCAGTAAGAAGTCACAGAATGGGAATTATTGACAGTAACATTTAACATGTTCAGTGGCTATCGATTAAGATATCCGTTGCTTCGTTTTGCCCGCTTATCTGCCTATACATGACCTTTACAGCCCCGCCTATAACAAACATTTGTAACCAATCACGGCAACACACAAAATCATGTGTATCAAAATCTGGCTGAAAATCCTGTAGCCCACATTCTCCACCAAGTGCACAAGGATAACCTTTTGCATTTCCCGGCTCTGTCGTATTCAGCCGAACGGGCCCCCTGCACACAGAGGAAATTGGACAAACACCAAGCACAACAGGGAGCAGGCACTAACACCTCCATATCTGCTAGCACCGGCCTTTCGCAGCCGCTCAGCCAGCGGGGACACGTTCACACCAGCTAGTGCTCCAGGGGAAGAAGTCCTGTAACAAACCTCCCCTTTTGTCTCCTTGCCGTTATTATTACTGTGTTTGCCATTTGGCGTACCTGGAGATGACCTCATGTCTGGAACTGGCATCTCTGATTCCACCCCAGCACCCCCGCCCCCCCCACCGGCCCTCCACCTCCACTCCGCCCCCTTGCATTTTATTTTTCCACACTCTTCTGGTTGTGTTGTTTGTGCGCCAAGAATCAACACCTGGGACGGGAGCGAGGGATGCGGAGCGCCTGCCAACATTCCAGCCCGGAGTCAGAACAAAGGCGCGCATTGCCCGGATTCCTCTCTTAAAGGCACAGGGCCTGTTTTTGACTTCTTGTCTTTTTCATCCCCCCTTCTGCTTCATCTGACTACATGTCGGGCTTTTGTTGCTGTTGCTGTTTTGTGGCGCAAACAGAAAGCTGGACCTTTTGATCAGCGCTCTGAAAGCGACAGCGAGGGATGGAGAGGGAAAGGAGTCGTGTCAGACCGGCCAGAAAGCATCGCGTCGGCCTGGCCTGGCATCCAGATGTTGTCCCGTGTTTTCCTCACCGTTGAAATCATGAGCGAGAGAGAGAGAGAGAGAGAGAAAGAGAGAAAGGGGAAGCAAGCTCTTCCTGCGTTTTGAGGAGTGTGGAGGGGAATGTGTAAAAAGGTGACTCGTAGCAATAGCCCCGTTGCACAATCCTGAATCCCCCTCCCAACCCCCTGGTTAAAGTGCGTCAGAGCGGAGTTAAGAAATAGGCTGCTGCACCAGCGAGCACCAGATTTATTTTCAGGAAGGAAACACTTGTTTGGAATTAAAAAAAAGACAAGAACGAAAAGAAAGAGGCAAACAGGGAATGCAAAAATAGCCTCTCCTCCTGCCAGGCCCTGGGTGAATCACTGGACAGATCTGTCGCTGGGTGACTAAAGCGGGCGGCTGTGCTGACCACTTCCTCACAGAGCAGCTCCGTCACACAACACACACGGGGCAGCTGTACCTACCGCCCCCCAGCCCCCCATACCGGTAACAACGGTACTGCCATAGCATTACTATCCCAGCAGGCTTTGTCACACTAAATACATAAACAAATCAGAGGATTGGGGACAGAAACGGGGCCCCGGGAGCAAGACAGAGATGGGCTCTGGGTAAAGACAGACAGACAGAGAGAGACAGAGAGACAGACAGACAGACAGACACATTCTTAAGGGTAATATGTCCCAAAAAGGCCTGGTTCCAGGGCGTGTTTTTATGCGCTTGACTAATTCCTCTCTGATGCCCTCACGTTACATAATACGGTCGTTTAAGACACAATGGGATATTATAGACTGCACCCACTGGCAGCTGGGCAGTCTAGACTGATAAAACCCTGCCAGGCCAGGGGATGTACAGATAGATGGACAGATATGGAGATCTGTTTTTAACCCAGGCAACCACAAAAGACAGATCTGGACAGACAGGCAGCTTGACAGACGTAGAGAGGTCGGGATCTGCGGCGATCAAGCTGACAGACAGGGCCCGACTGACAAGCCGAGTAGCTGCAGACAGACGTGCAGATAGCTGGGGCGTGCGACTCGGCAAACCGGTCGAGGTCGGCACAGACCGGCGCGGGCGGGGTGATTGACAGGCCGGGGAGGAAGTGACACAGACGTTGCCCCACACAGGTGTGCTGAGGAGCAGGTAGGCGGAGGGGAAGAGGGCAAGGTCGGCGGGGCAGAGCACACAGGAATCCGGCTCTGACGTCGCTCTCCAGTGTGTGTGTGTGCATGTGTGTGCGTGTGTGTGCATGTGTGTGCATGTGTGTAAACTCCACTTCCCCACAGCCCTGCAGGGAGAGAGGGAGCTGTAGGCGTGCGGCTGTGCGTGTGCGCTCCGATGTACAGCTCAGGAGGTGTGGGGTGAGGGGGAGGCATCCATCTCCGTGCAGGCCACTCAGGGGCTCTGCTGAACGAACGCATGCACACAAGCACACACACGCACGCACATTTTCTGTTGGGAGGAATAGAATCTAAGAGAAAAAGGGGGAAGAAAAGGACACACTCTGAACACAGTGATGAGTTTGGAGTTATTTTTAGGACAGAACTGGTCTGGAGGCGTTTGCAATCCCATCAGACCTGAAAAGGGAAAAAACACGAAATAAAGCTATACCTTCTGCTTTTTTATATTGCATTCAATCTCCTTCCCCCACGAGGGAGGTCTGGATGCACGAGGCCAATAAGTGCGACTGTGACGGCCTCTCGTGTCTGACCGCTGCGGTGCGACTTACGCAGACAGATTCTGGCTGTGGTTTTACAGGAACGGCTGAAGGTGGTCGTCTCTCTGAATGAGAAACGCCACGAAAGCAGTTTAAAAATACCTGCTCAGCAGAGAGCTCGACAATATTGCCAACACTATCACCACACCAGTCTGTGTATTTTGCAGCCCTGTTCTGTGGCCAAGCCTTCACAGATCTCCAGCAGGCCAGGCAGACACAGAGCATCATGGGAACCTCTTCATGCGTCCTTTTTTGTATGTCCCTTGTTGTTGTACTTTTTGTTAGTCACATGTTTTGTCTTGGGTTCTGGTGTGTGTGTCTTAAATTGGGATATTCTTGCGGATACGGAGGGGAGCCTTTATTGCTCGAATGTTATGAAAGCAGAGCCGAATATTAAACACCCCGGCTGTTATCACACCCTCTCTAATTCGAGCTCGGCCACGTCAGCAGATGAGCCAACTGTGCAGGGGAGTGAGAATCCCTCGGCACTCCGCAGGAGAAACGTCAAGGGCTGCCGACGTCAGGGCTTGGCCAGGCCCGGCCGGCATCATCTCGTCCTTTGCCACCTGGTCCGTTACCTAACTGTCAACTCGAGAGAGATGCGTTATTCTCCCGAGGACTTCATTAAGGATATCAAGGCCTCAGGGACCTGGAGTCAAGGTTTTCCGGATCAAGGGTGTTGAACGTGGACCTTTCACCTCCCAAAGTGACCCAAGCCTTTCCTGACTCCGTCCCTGTCCTCGTGTGGACCAGCCGCAGGGCCATGGAGGGTCTAGTGGACGTGCTGCAGAGAGGGGGACGGGGGACGGAGTTGAGCGTCGCACAAGCCCATTGGTGGCGTTCGTGTTGGCGTCACAGGTACTGCTCCCCTCGGCTCTTCCTGTCCCCAAGCTCGGCAGAAGCCCGTCAGAACCGTTTTAGTGTCTCACAGGTTGTTGCACATGGGGAATCAGCTAGGCAGAAAAACATGTACAATACATAAAGGCCATGACCTAAATTATCCATTATTTGTTTGTTTTGTTTTTTGACAAAGACGTTTGAAAGGCTATGTTGCATTCAATCAGATCCCCCACATTGACGTCGTTCTGCACAGGTTCTGGTCATAGTCCTACACAAGACTGATTCAGCGTTAGGTGCCCAGCGAATACTGGATTGCATTGCCCTATTGTGCCCCCTAGTGGTCCCCATGCAATAATTGTACATCATCTATGATTGTGTTTTATACAGTCAATACTCCTAGCATTTACAGTTGTTGTTTCTTGCTGAGCTTCTAGTAATGCAGCCCTGATTCAGTTTGTTTCACAATATAAACAAGGACTCTAGTTACCAAAACTGAGCTGGCGTTATCTGCTTATCAGTGGCACTGTGGTTTTGTTTTCTGCACCCAATCATTCTGGGCGATTTAGTAAGAGATAAGACTTCAGATTTCTTGTCATCTTATGACACCAATCCAAAACGAGGAACTTTTTGTCTCAGTAATGCAAGAGCAACTGCTGGCCAAGCTGTTTACGGGGAATAATCTTCTCAGAAGAGGAAATTGGTTGCAGTGTTTTAATGTCATTCCCTTTTTTGAGACCCGCTAGTGTGCAGATGCACATGTACGCATTGGCCAGTTCAGCTCGTCCTGCCGAGGTCTGGTCTGTCTCTGGTTCTGCTGTGGCATTGTCTCCTCTTCTCCTTTGGGCAACGAGGTGCTGCCACTTCATTAATGATGTCTGGGGTCTGAAAACAAAGCGAGTTCAATCTAGGAAGCAGCCTCTTATTCATTTATATTAAAGCTGTTTTTGTATTCTTATTCTTATTAATTTGGGTCCTTTTCCAGTCAGTGATGCAAAGCAGGCAGCTGGACCACCGGACCTATGGGTCTACCTTGGGTCAGACTTGTGCATTACTGAAGAAACACAATAAACCTAGAAGATTGACTGATTTCTCATGAGTCGTAAATCTTCACGGAAAGGACTGCAAAACAGCAGAAACAGCCCCATCACAAAACAACAAACAAACAAACACACAAGCAAATAAAGAGTAACACTCACTCAGTACTTGCAAGTGTAGTGCATCTACAACTGTAAACCTGGTCTGGCAGCCACACACAATCTCCAAAAGCAAGGAGAGGATCACGATTCCAGTATATCTCTAGCCTGGCAGATATCTGTGTATTTTGCAGAAGGGCCCTGTGCTGTACATGGCTTTTCTCACTGTAAAGCAATATGTTCACAGCAGCCACCGGCACCGAGACGAGACAGGGAGGACGTGTGCCAAGTGTGGCCTCTGGTGGGGAGATGCAGTAGTGCACCTAAGTCATGGAGAGCCACAGTGCACCAGAGATCACAGGTCACCCTTCCTCCATAGTTTTGAGCGACATGGTACACATGTAACCCGCAGGGACACACACACAGGGACATCCGCACCCGGGGACACAAATGGAAATTGGGCTTCAAGGCATTGGAAACAGAAAACAGGAGACACTTCTTCACACAGAGAGTTGTCACCATCTGGAACAAACTCCCTAACAATGTTGTAGATGCTTAAAATCTGGGAACATTTAAAAACAGACTGGATAGGATCCTTGGATCACTCAGTTATTAATGGACACCAAACGAGCACGATGGGTCGAATGGCCTCCTCTCGATTGTAAACTTTCTTATGTTCTTATGTTCTTAACCATTTCATGCAGAAATCCAGGAATTTTGTGCAGGTTTCAGTCATTTATGTCTTTTTTCGACCCCTCTCCCTTCTCCAGTTGCGTTTCCTGAACCCAGGTAAAGGGTCAGAAATGTTCCGAGTCGTTGGCAACTGACTTCGAAGGGCAACTCATCCAACCCAGAGGATCGGTGCTCTGCAGCACTGAGGACTAACGACAGTACAAACCCCCACCTCACAAAGCAAGTCTGACCCCCCGGGAAATGGAAAACCGCAGCGTCTCACAGAGCAGTGTGTGTTAGTTTACTTTTTTTTCTGACAGTTTTACTCTCCAGTGAAGTAAGTCTGTGAGGTCACAGCTCTGTGCTCTAGGCCACGCCCACTCTGGTGTTGCCCTTTGACCTCTTCTCGAATTGTTCAGAGCTCTGTAAAGACACACATTTCCGACCTCACTAAAAACAGGGGGATCTACGCAGTCCAACCCTGGGGTTACAGTGACGTGTGCGTGGTTTAAATGACTTAATTCATCTGATTGTGTACTTTTTTGATTAACACAACAGGCCAGTGGTCCCCCAGGGCTTTAGTCAGCTGGTAATTAAGAGATGCTTTTCACACCTGCAGGGTGAGGGGGGCTCGGCGTGTATGAGCTCATAGCGGTGACGTCATCCCTCGGTGAACGCCAAGAGCCGGCAAATCCCCCCCGTGTGAGGGGACCGGTTTTCTGGTGTGGTGGGCTTTTCGCTCTACTGCTGAGGTTGTGGAGAGGGGGTCCTCGGAGGCGGGCCCGAGTCCGAATCCGAGCAAGGTGGGGGGGCTCCGACCGCACACACACTGGACCCGTGCACTGTAGCAGGACAGCGTTGGTCTCAAAACACCGTCCTGGGTGCATCGTCTCTCAAAGGCCAAGACTCGGCGCCAACTCGCCCACCGTCTCAGTCTTGTCATTAAATATTCTGATCTGAGCGACCGTATTCGGTGGTTACCTCCTTGCGTGTCTGGTGTAGCAGCTGAAACTACGTTCGAAACAGAGATGTGCCCGAGCTCAGCAGAAATGAATAGGAAACGGGCCAGAACGTAGGTGGGAGTTTCGCGTCAGGCCCGTCTGAGCCGTGTGTCAGGAATCAAGACCGCATCTCTCTGCATCACTCTTCCCATCCGAGCCGGGCCTATCTCCCTCCTCTTCTAGGAAGCCCGAGCAGCCGGCTCTGAGCACTAACCAGCTCCCGCCACGGCTCTCGTCACTCAGGCTGGCGGTGTTGACAGTAGGCGCGCTGACAGGAAGTGCGGCCGCAGCAAGTGCCGGCTGCGGTCGCCCCCCCTCACCGCAGCCTCGAGACGCAGAGAGCTGCCTTCTGTGGAACTCATTGCAGGCAGGAACCCGGGGCCCCTAACCACCATTCGCAAAACGAGAAACGCACAGTTTGTTTGTGATGATTGCAGTTTCTTTTTTTACATCTTCGTTTGTACGCTTCTGAGAAACCTGAGAGAAAGAGAAAAGGCAAAAGTGTCACACAGAGCAGAGAGGGGAAATCCACTTGACCTTTTTGTGCTTCTAATTATATCAAGATCGGCACAGAGTTCCTCTCAAGTGAGCTTTTAGTGCTTAAACCACCTTCAGTACCTTATGTTTCCCTTATGGTTTGGTTTCTGTGGAGGGGTGGGGTTTTTAATCATTAAATACAACTAACAATTTACTAAACTTGATATGTTTAATAGGTAGGTTAAACATGTCAGCTGGAGATCATTTAAAGAGCCCAATAACCCAGCAGGAAACTCACCCTTGAGTACTAAAAACTGATCGTCAGCACAATTTCTCACCAGACCTTTTTAAAAGCGTCTTTGTGCTTTTCTTTTTTCTCTCTCTCTCGCCCAAATCAACACCAGACACTTTTTTCCAGCACTATTTCATACCCCACAAACCAGAACCTGAACTAACACGACGAATCGCACAGAGTATGGTTTTGTGCCTGGCATATTGTAATAATGTAACCCACAATCAAGAAAAAGCAAGGGAAAAAAAACGTTTAAAAGGGACCTCCTGTTGAACAGACACGGAATCTGTTTTGCATCACTGTAAGCACAGGCATCAACAAGTGCAAGTAATTTACGCCAGCCATTGCGATGATAATTAGTCATTTAGCTGATGCTTTAATTCATCACCACAGCACAGCATGAATTGTACACAGACAACAGCTGCAGTTTAGAAATTTATAAAAAGACCTGTGTGCTACATTTTCTCTGAGGGAAAACCCCCATGAAGCATCAATTAATGGCTCAGGGTAACATAAAGGGATGCCATTTTTATTACTTCTTATATATATTTATAAAAATATACTGTGGTGCTTCTACCTTGCTTGGCCTTCATCAGAGAGGGAAAAAATGCAACAACTAGAAGACAGAGGTCTTAAATACAAACACATTACACAACATTAGATCGTGCAATTGGGTGAAATGGTGCAACTGACACACATACATCAGCAAATCGCATGACTGCTTTGGCGACTTTAACAGGTGTGAGGTCCCTGCAGAAACAATAACAGCACAAACTTTGCTCTCTGTGTTGAATAAGTCTGGCTCTTTGGTTGCTCACACCCCCAGCAGATTGAATCAGATCTTTATCTTGTCATTTCTTTCTGAGCTGAGGAAACCTTGCAGCTGGACCCACTTACTCCAGTTCTCTGTATCCACTCCCAACTCAACACAATTATTTGGAAACAGTTACGAAGCGACCCCTCATCACACACCAACTGCTGACAACATCTCTCTCACTAAGGACTTTCAAGTTCCACACTGAAGCAAAGCCAAAGTGTTTCAAGTTTCATAAGCAGAACTCAAACCACAGACCTTCGGCTAATTGGCATGCTAATTAGTTCCAAATATATAGCGAATTCAGATATTTTGGGTTTGTGGTTGTGAGTGATGACTCATTCAAGTTGATCTGGCAGTCATTTCAAGGGTGAACTTTTACTTGAGAGTAAAGTTACATTCATGTGTATCACAAACCTCACATTAATCATGTGGGATTGGGGCACAACAACAGAATGGCTGTTGTTAATTGAAATTCTGGGATTTCAGTTGTGATCTGGTGTTTGACACTCACTCCCACTGCTAATATGATTAACCTATAATAATAATTGATCATTAATATATAATTAATTAATATGTAGCGGTCAAGCAAAATGATTTATTCTAAACAGGCATTTCGCCGGTCACCTCTAGCTAATCCGCTGCTGCGCTAAAAGCCCAAGTACGGAAGCCCGCTTAGACGGTTGGTGCAGCGGCAGGAGAAAAGGCGAGCGCGGAATTGTGCCAGAAAGGGGGCCCGACCATTCCCGTGTGCACAGCGGCTCAGAAACAACTCCAGCCCCGAGTGAGACGCGCTGTTCCGGCAGACAAACCGCAATGAGTTTGAATAAAGCGGATCTGTGTGACTCATTGCTGAACTGGGTAAGCCGCGGTGTGTGTGTGTTTTTGCTGCTGCTGTTGTTGTTGTTGTAAACGGGTGAGAAGCGACCCGAGTGGCGGCTGGGAAAGTCATCCGCCTGGAAGGAACAGGTGGCAATGCCGGCGGATGGACAGTCCCCATTAAATACCAGCGCTGGTCTTGTCTGGGTTTCAGTGTGCAGGCTGGCGGGACGGTGGTGTACGTGGGACATACTACACTTTGGGGGGGGGGGCATGGATACACAACCGTGGGAGCGTGTTAATTAATTAGACACGCAGGTGTTTCTGCGTATTTATTGTGCGCCCGAGCAGTATAGTGTGTTGCCTCTCACCCTAAGCAGCCCCTAAACAGACGTGCTTTCCGTGCAGTTGGTTCAGGTGGAGTTCACGCTCGGGTTTGTTACATTTGTCCACTATGACGTCACGACGTGATTGACACGTCGTCGGGACGCCGGAGTCGGGCTGGGAAAGGGTCTCCCTCGGACGCAGGTTTGGGTGTAAATGCGCAGCTGTGAGGGCAGTTAAAAGCAGCCCTGGACTGAGCTGTGGAAAGGTGGGGTGCCGTCACTGTTGCTTCCTCGGATGGGTCGTATGCAGTTTTCATGCCTGTGTTGATAGAAATGACCAGCCAGAGCTTCAAGGACCTTCTCAGTAGTTTCTTTTTTGTTGGGGCGGTGTAGTAGCGTCCATAAATATGACAAATCGTATCGCTGACAAGAAAGCTGGTCATAACTATCCTTCAAAGTGAGAGGAATGCTGGGAATGCGAAGCTGGGTTACACATCAGCTGATGGAGGGGGGTGACTGATTCAACACATGTTTATTCTTTGTTTTTAAGAAAGCAGCTGCCAAGGAAAAGCAGTGTCTTCTCTGGGGTAATAAAGGATAAGTAGCCTGAGTTTAAGATGCATTCGGTGCCATGCTAATGTAATAATGGACAGAGATTGGAGACTGACTGGGAACAGGGTTGCGACGCTCCCAGTGGTTTAGTCTGCCGTCCGTGCTGTGACGCATTCAGACGTGTCGGCCTAAGCAGGATTGAGAGTGTGGCCCCACTGTGTTTAGCCTGCGTTGTGAAGAGCGTGTCTGATGGGTGAACCGTCAACAACTGCTGCTGCGGCCGGTTTATGGCAGGAACTTGAGTTTCAGTGTCCCCTGAAGGGCAGAACCCCGTCCCCTGGAGTAACGGAGATGCGCAGTGAGTCAGAGGTGAAGACCAGATACTGTCTTCCTTCTCTGGACACAGTGGGCCGCCCTGGTCCTGTCGGGGGGTGGTTCTCGACCTTGGCCCTGGACATATGCACACCTTCATGACTACACCCCCGCTGGACCAATGCTTCCCCCCCCCTCCATCGCTGCCCTCTCTAGTTGAGCAGCAGCAGAACTGAAGTTTATTGGCTCCTGTAAGATGGGTGCAGTCTTAAAGGTGCACCGTGTTTGCACGCCTGATGCCGCCTCTTTCTGGTGCTTAATGATCAAACATGTTTCAGAAGGCGCGCAGGGGTGCAGAGTTGGGGTTTCAATCTGCACCAAGACAGTTGTGGTTTAATGTGGCTCGTGTTCTTGGTATGTATTGGCTGCTGCTTGTACCCGTGTTGCCTTCAGAACCACAATTGCACTACAAGCTGCAGCTCGCCACACAGCCCTGACACGCAACACCCAGATTACGATCTTCACCTCGGCAGGCGTTGACCTGGTTTTGCGATGATGGGCTTCTGTGTTTTCATGCTGCTGTTTTCTCTCCTCAGCTGCAGACGTTCCAGGTGCCCTCCTGCGCCAGCAAGCAGGCCCTGACCAGCGGAGTGGCCATCGCACACGTGCTGCACAGAATGTAAGACGCTAACTGAGAGCGAGACCCTGATAATGCACCAGAGACCTCCGTCCCTTCAGATGGGCTCTCGAGCTCAGTTCAATTAACAGTTCAGTTATTGTGTTTCTGCAAGGGGCAGGGCTGTGAAACTGCAAATACCGCACAGAGCACGTAGTAGTAAAATCAATCCCAGGCCCTATCTGTGCCCTGCTGCTTTGCCTATCCATCCATGCGCTTTGAGGTGCACTGATTCGTTCCCACTGAAGGGTGCTGTGATCGCTGGGCTGCTTCTCGTATTGCTTCGATGTCTTTCCTTGATTTGTGTTATGAAAAGAGCTCAAAGTTGAACTTGCGCAATGTGTAACCGCCCGAATGTGTGGTTAAACCGCTGTGTCGGTTTAGTCAAAGGCAGTGCTCCTTCGGGGGTGTTTTGAGCCTGCACTGAACGAGGGGGGCTGTGTCTGAATCTGCAGATTATCATGTACGTGAGCAGCCCCCTGCAGTGCTAGGCCTGCATCTCCCCATCACATCTGTATCCCAAGATAATCCCCCCCAAAACAAAATTGTCACGGCCTTGGCTCACCCAGACCACCACATGGCTTCTGCTAATTTAACGCCACTATCGCGGGCGACATCTTGCAGCTCGTCCCTAGCCTCAAGCCTGTCGATATCGTGTCCTCCTTTACATCCTGACGGGGACGTGTGTTGTTTTTAAACTCATCCCTTCCAAGGTTGTCCCTCTGTGGCTGCAGCTGAGATGCTGATTAGATTTGCTCCACGCTGTCATGAGCGTTTCTCTTTTCCCCTGTGCTGTACAGAGACTCCTCCTGGTTCAATGAGACATGGTTGGGCCGAATTAAAGAGGACAGTGACGCAAACTGGAGGCTGAAGGTAGAGGATACTGGCTTCGTGGGGCTCCTGTAAACGTGGATTTTCATGGGAATTGGGGGTGGAGTACATATCCCTTGATAACTTTTACAGCATGATAAAAGGGTGGTATTTAATTGTATGATGTTGCGTCTGTTAAGATGGCCTCCCTTCAAAACGGGGATAGTACACCTGTGACAAAAGACCAAGCACCAAACGGAGCACACACACGGTCCTACAGCCAACATACACATTTGTTAGCAGATCGGTGTTATTGACGTGTGTTTCCATAGGTGAGCAACTTGAAGAAGATCCTACAGAGCATGCTGCAGTATTACCATGATGTGAGTGTCACGCAACTTCGAGAGTGGGGCGGGGGGGGGGGGTTGTGGTTAGTATGCGTCCCGGAGCCTGACCCGCGTGTCTCCGTGTGCCGCCCAGGTGCTGGGTCACCAGGTCTCGGACGACCACTTGCCCGATGTGAGCCGCATCGGGGAGGTGAACGATGTCGCCGAACTGGGCAAGCTGGTGCAGCTGGTGCTGGGCTGCGCTGTCAGCTGTGAGAAGAAGCAGGGTGAGCTGGGAGAAGGGGGCTCTCGGGGTGGAGGGGCGCGTGGCCCTCGTGCGTCTGTGGTTCGGGGGGCCCCCAGTGGGAGCGAGCGCTAAGGGCTTGTGCTTGTGCTTGTCGTTGCGCAGAACACATCCAGCAGATCATGACGTTGGAGGAATCGGTGCAGCACGTGGTGATGACAGCCATCCAGGAGGTGAGGACTGGGGGCGGAGGATGAAGGGGAGGGGGGACCGATTTAGATTTAACTTTTATTTTCGCATTACATGCTGAAGAAATAACAAATTCCTGGGTGTGTTTTGAACGCTGAGTTGCCTTTGTAGGATTTTATTAATTGCTTTTTTGAATCCGGCACCCCAGCATGCTCGGATCTGTAACTCTTGTCCCAGAATTGTCCCTTAGATGTCAGTCCTCTGTCTCCTGCTGTCTATTTAGCTGCTGACGAAGGACGCTGTGGACGCGGGAAGCCCTGAAACGTATGGAGACTTTGACAATCAGGTGTGTCTGTGGGGTGGCCTTGCACGGGGCGTGGTGCCAGTTCTGGGCTCTTGCAACGTTAAGGTCAGGGCAGGTGCCAGAATATGGGGTTGACAGAAGTAGAACGGTCCCTAAAGACTTGTTCAAATGAATCCGTGTCCTTATGATTCTATTCAAATCATCAAGGAAGCGACCGATTTGTTCTCGTCACAAAAGGCTCCAAGCACCTTTTAAATCGAACGCTGCTGTTGCTATTAAACAATTTAAATAAATGAAACCTGTGAAGTTTGTGTAGAAGTGTCTGAGAGTCGTCTGGTTTTGGCATCTTACTGCAGACGCTAAAGAGGGAATAAATCCTCCCCTGTCCATTAATCTTTTGTGTGTGTGTGTTTCCTGCCATCAGTCCCGCAAGTATTACTTCCTCAGTGAAGAGATGGAGGAGAAGGACGACCTGAGCCAGCGCTGTCAGGACCTGGAGCAGCAGGTAGGGTCACATTGGTGTAAGCAATGGGATCGAAGGGCGTGTGGCGCGCAGCATGTGGGGCGCAGGACATACGGTGGGTGGGCAGCTCTGCTCGGGTTTAATCGATCAGTCCGACTTGGAAGTGATCTCTGCCCCCATGTCTTGTGTGATTTTTCTAAAGAACGCTATTTGTCCCGTCAAGATGTACTTTGTAAGGGTCGAAGTTCGCAGCCGCCCGTGTTGATGCCGGCCGGGTAAGTGGCTCCGCTCTCCGGGCGTGAATGCTGGCTTGCCTAACCCCCGTCCACGAGGGCGTGTCCCACACTGACGCACTCACATTCTCTCTCTCGCTCACAAGTTCTATGGGACAGGCTTAAAGTATCCCAAGGTCTTGTTCTGAAGAAAAAAAAACAAAAAAACAGGATGATAGTGCAGATAGAAAAAGGAATGCAAGGAATGCTTGCAATCCTTTCACCCTTTGCCTCACGTTAAAGATTTGTCATTTTGTAAGCAGTGTTTGTGTACTAGTCCTTGTTGGTACACCCATGTAAGTCTAATATGTGTTTAAAAGAAACAGATAGTCTGTATGCCAGTGTCTTCTGTGTCAACTGTCCTGCTTACTATTCCTGCCAGTCACCTGTAATCCTTTAAAAGACTTGTTCAGAAACGCAATGTACTGTTTTCTGAACACTTTTCTGACAGGATATAATATTTCCAAGATAATTCAAATTGAAATATACCTATAATTGAGCAGAATGTGTTTGTTTGTGGCTTTGAAGAGAGCAGCTGTAACACAGAGCGCCTATTCACTCGTATCCCAGGAGGTTTGCGGATGAAATCCTCCGATTGTCTTCTGGGTTTCTCTTGCCAGTGTCCGGCCGCACACTGGGCCTCTATCTCTTCGTCCCGTGCATGCGCATGCCCTGCATCCGCACCCTCGCCATTCGCACCGGCATGCATCCTGCGGCAGCGTGACTGAGAGGGGTTCATATAAACCTGTCGGTGTCCTGTTGAGCCGGCATCCAACCAATGGGCTGAATTAATCCGTCCGTTTTCCCAGAAGCGTGCCTTCTGGAGGGCTGGAGACAGAGGTGTGTACGTGTCAACGTGTGCCTGCCGTCTCGGAGCCTGTCGACTCTCGCTCTTCCCGAAGGTACCGGAAACATTGCGGGATGTGACCTTTACTGCAGAAACCGCCGTTTAAATGACAACCCTGTGAGGAAGGAAGAGCGAGTGTCGACAGTCTCTGGCCTGATCGGTGCACCTTTTAGATCATTGATTTATATGAACCCTTTAATAACACACTGTCGCAGGAATAACAGCCTGAACTCGCATGACACTCCAGCCTGGGACTAACTCTTATATAAAAATAAAAACGATTTTACCTTTCAGGCAGAAACCTGCTCTGTGGGTGCCGCTCTGGCAAAACGCCAAGCACAAAACGGAGCAGACACAAATGCAGGAATAGCTTGGCCTCGGGTGTAACGACAGACCATGGACTGTATGGTTTTATGTAGAAGGTAGAAGTGCCGAGGGAGAGGACGGTCTCTCTCTTGGGAGGAGCTCGCTTTAATGTGACTGTCCTTGTCCTGTGAGGAGCAGGATGTGTCGGAGAGGGGCAGTGCGGTGTTGCCCCGACTGGAGAGAACCTGTTCCAAGAGCCCTTCAGTTCAGTATGATTTAAGTTGGGAGAAAAACCGGAGCGTTGTTAGAATTTCCTGCATCATTTTTCCGTAGTGCTTTATCTTCTCAAACCTAGTGCCCCCTAAAAACCCTCCGACTGCATCGGCGCCAGCCGCGGTCGCATGTGACATTCCGGTCTGCTTGTGCTGGAGATCGCAGGAATGCCGTGCAATTCAATAACCATTTTCAGACGTCTTCCCAGGGTTTCATTGAGGCCAAAGATTAAAAACAAAAGCACTAGAAAGGTCTGCTCATGTAGGCCGCCCTGGTTGTGGTGAAAGTCTCCAGATGCCTTGTGACCATGGCTGGGAACGGTGGTGTCCTGGTGGAGGTGATTTGGACCGAATCCTAATCGGTAAAAGAAAAAATACCTACCTGGTGCCTGATCCAGTCCATAATCGTTACAATTGGAGCACTTGAAATAAAACTATCCTAAGCACAAGCGTACCTCTCCCTTGGGAACCGTAGGCTATTTTCCATTCTTCAGAAGACCTTGCCGGAGTGCGGATCGTCCCGGTTTCTCTGCCGGGTCAGAGTAAGTTTCCCGTCCGACCCCCTCCCGTTCTCTGACGGCCGCGTGCGTCTGTCTCTCAGGTGTCGCTCATCCTGGAGGAGAAGAACGCCCTGCTGGTGGAGACGTGCTCTCTGAAGGAGCGCCTGAGCCGCGCCGACCCCCTGGATGCATCGGCCGGCATCACCGGCAAGAAGCTGCTGCTGCTGCAGACGCAACTGGAGCAGCTGCAGGAGGAGAACTTCAGGTGAGGGCCCAGCTGGCGCTGCCCCTCCATCTTCACCTCTGGTTCCCCTGTGCCCTCTCTGATACCGCTGTGTGCCGCAGGCTGGAGAACGCCAAGGATGACCTGCGGATCCGTGCCGAGCTGCTGGAGAGGGAGGTGTCCGAGCTGCAGCACCGCAACGAGGACCTGACCAGCCTGGCGGAGGAGGCGCAGGCCCTCAAGGATGAGATGGACATCCTGCGGTGAGTGGGGTGGCGTAAAAGGGGGATGTCCTGTGGCCGAGTCCATTTGAGACGGCCAGGGTTGACTTCTGTCCCCGCCCCCCCCCCCCGCAGGCACTCCTCTGACAGGGTGAGCCGGCTGGAGGCCATGGTGGAGACCTACAAGAAGAAGCTGGAGGACCTGGGCGACCTGCGCAGACAGGTGCGCTTGCTGGAGGAGCGCAACACGGTGTACATGCAGCGCACCTGCGAGCTGGAGGAGGAGCTGCGCAAGGCCAACGCGGTGCGCACCCAGCTGGACACCTACAAGAGACAGGTTAGCCAGGCGGGGTGGCCGGGTGACGGGGCGGGTGGCTGGGAGGCAACTGGGGTCCTCGCCTCTTCGCCGAGCGGGTAAATCTGGCCCGTGGAAGACGCGTGTGTAACGCAGCGTGGTGCATGTGATCGGCCCTCTCTCGCAGGTTCACGAGCTCCACGCCAAACACTCCTCGGAGGCGGTGAAGGCGGAGAAGTGGCAGTTCGAGTACAAGAACCTGCATGACAAGTTCGAGGCCCTGCTCAAGGAGAAGGAGGTGAGGGGCCACACTGCGCCGTCTCTGGGATGGGGGCGCAGGGAAATGAGGCATTGGTGCCGCCTGCTGACCGACCGCGGGATGGGCAAATCTGCTGCCTGCAGGTGGTTTAAATTGAAAGGGAAGTCGAGCCAGAGATCATTCCTGGTGTCTTGTGGGGGTTTGCCATTGGCTTATTTCATTTTTTATTTTTTTATTTACTATTCCAGTCCAAACGAAATGTAGGATGTAGAATCAACACAAGAAAACGAAGCTTGAAAATCCTTAAAAAGCATGGCGTTTCAAATATTGTTGGGCATGTCCCCACACTTTTGTCCCAAGTTACGATCTTTTATGGGGACGTTTTCCAAAACCAGTTGCCCACCCCTTGCCCCTGACTGACCGGACCCCTGGCTGTGGGTGTCTCCTGTCGTTGCAGCGCCTGATCTCGGAGAGGGACACCTTGCGCGAGACCAATGACGAGCTGAGGTGCATGCAGGTGCAGCAGAACTACCTGAGCCAAGGTGAGCTCGGGGCGTCGGGGGCAGAGCGCTTTGGGGTGGACGGCATGGGGGCGCAGACCGGGCAGAGCTTGCGGCGTTGGCATAGTTTCCCTTCTGCTTCCTGCTCCCCCAGATGAAGTGAAACCAGCAATATATGTGCAACTGTTAATCTGCAATTTTCTGAGGGAGTCAAAGCCGGGATCCCAGCTTCAGATGCTTGCTGCCTGTTCCGTTATGTGCTCGGTGTTTGTATTCCCTTCCTCTCTGTAGTGTTTTCAGTTCAGCGGGGGCTCTGTCTGTGCCTCAGCCATGTTAATGTCCTGTCCCTGAGGATTTCGCGGCGCTGTATCTGAGCCCCTGTCCCCTCTCCCCAGACTCCCTGTGTGAGGAGGACGCCGGCGCCGTGGGGAACCTGGCGGCTGAGATCATGCCCACGGAGTTCAGGTGAGTCCCGGGAGCGATGGAGACGCTGACCGGATCGCATCAGGACCAGCATCTGCACGGGGGGCGTGTTCTGGGCTTGCAGAATTTAAGATGACTGACTTGGTCGTCAAGTTCTATTATGGTTTAATCGTTTAAATCTGGCCGCCCTCCTCAGAGAGACGATCGTGCGTCTGCAGAACGAGAACAAGATGCTGTGCGTTCAGGAGGAGAGCTACCGGCAGAGGCTGGGGGAGACGCAGGGCCAGCTGGAGGAGTCCCAGCGCAGCCAGAACCGCCTGGAGACGGAGAACAGGTGTGCCTCCCCTCCGCGTCTCGCCATGGACGGGTCTCCGCTCTGGCGTGTCTGTGTGCCTGTATTCCTATGAAGCTTTGTCTGACTTGTGGATGGCATATGAGAGGACACCGTGTGCGTCTGTGTGAGTGTCTCTGTGTCTCACCGCTCCTGCCCCCCCATCTCTCTCCAGGCTGCAGCAGCAGCAGATCTCAGAGCTGCGCACCCAGGTGGAGGAGCTGCAGAGAGCCCTGCAGGAGCAAGGCACCAAGACCGAGGACGTGAGTGTGCCGCCCGGCAGACCCCAGGACACAGGCCCCGCTGGGTCTCGTGGGATCGGAAAGCGATTTGATCTAGGAGAGCGATTCCCACCCCCCCAAGCCCCGGTGGCGCGGTGCCGTTCCGGCCTCGGCTCTAAAAACAAAATCTCCCCACTGTGAAGGGCAGAACGTCCCTATTTATTTATTTTTGGTATGAAATCTGGTGTCCCGTTCAGCAGGAGTCGAATCCCTTCACCCACCCGATCACCTGCCGGGGCAAGACTGTCCTAAAGTCTCGCACTGTTTTTATCGGACATTCAGGCGTCACTGAGGCGGTCGGATTCCGGAACGTCCAGAAAGATCTAATCTAGAATTAACCCGATTTATTCTCGCCCCTCTTGTGAACCCAAGTCCTATTGGTTGGTGCTAAATTTAGAAATTAAATGTTTTCAATTTCTGGAGGGGATGAAAAATGAATAAACAAACGGCACATGTAGTGTGAGGATATTTATAGGCAGTGTAAATAGCCTCTGTGCCCCGGGACGTATTTACACAAACGGACGCTTAAGTAGAGAGCGGCTGATGTTTGGGTCGAGCTGACGGCCCTGTTTTTGATTTAACCCTACCCTGATTAACTGATCTGGATTGCTGTGATCTGGTGTGCCGAGTGAAATTAACCGCTTGTGAAATCACTAACCTGATTTTTCTCTCTCCCTCACCCTGCCCCCCCCCCAATCACTCGCTCTCCTCCTCGCAGGCGATCGTAAGTACAGCTGAAATCTGCATGCCTGTCTGATTTGAAGTGTGTGAATTCACCCCCGGGCTGTGGCGTCCTGACTAACTTTGGCGCTCTGTTTGATTTTCCTCCACAGTCGTCTCTGTTGAAGAAGAAGCTGGAGGAACACCTGTGAGTAGATTGTTTTTTTTCTCTTAAAGTTCAGGTTTAAAATATTTCTATTTTGTTACACCCCTCATTGTTTAGTCATTATTAACAAGCTGCCGTCATTCAAAAATCCCAAAATGATGTCCATACAGCTGTCCAGATCCTGCCGTTGTTGTTGTACCAGGTCACTGAGGTGAAAACTCCTCTTCCAAGCGGTTTTGTCCAGGTTTAGTGTATTTATACAAGAACCTTTAATTGCCTGTGAAACCGGGACCTTTTCCTGGCAACAAGTGGCTGTGTGTACAGCTAACAACCATTCATAGCGGCTTGCCCTTGAAGACGCGGGTCTACGCCTGGGGTTGGGAGACGGGCTTTAAACACTGATGAAAACGGCAGTACGTGGAGAGCAGTCACAGGGCTTCATAGTCACGGTGATGTTCTGACCTTACGGGAGTGTAGACTATCTGTGTTCATCCTCCCTGCTTTATCCTGCAGGGAGAAGCTGCACGAAGCTCACTCGGACCTGCAGAAGAAGAAGGAGTTCATTGATGACCTGGAGCCCAGAGTGGATGGCAACAGTAGGCCAAACTTCCTAACTGTTCCTGGAGAACCACTGCCTAGGGTCCTCTCGGAAAGACTAATGCCTTTAGAAGAAGACTAATGCCGTGTGTGTGTGTGTGTGTCTGTGTGTGTGCATAGTCCAAGTCCGGAGTCAGGAATTGGCAGGTTTTTTATTATTTACGAAGGTCAACAACCACAACGCACACAGAGCGGACCTCAATAGGGCCGCTTGACCCTGACTGCACATCGTGTGTTGACAAACATTGACACACAAGGTTTCGCATGGTTTAGAGAAAAACAACTCCATATAAGGGTCAAGCGCAGCAAGCAAATTCTGCCCGAAACGCCACGATAACATTCATCTGTACTCTGAGCGAGATGTCTCGGGCTCTCTGGGGGGAAAGGTCACACTGGGTGTCCGATCTTCCCTGCAGATGCCACTGTGGTTGTGTGCATTGAGGAAGAGTCTGACCTCTAAGGGTGGGGAATGTTATCAGTTTTGGAGCTAATGAGTAATGTGGTCTGCTTGTATATGAGTTTGTGTGCTTTTGGGGGGGGTCTTGCACCTTCTTGCGGCCACTGACGGCCTTGCGGAGATTGAAAGCATTCAGCACGGTTATATTTGTTAGTTCTAATAAAGTAATAGAAGGAAACTAGTTACTGGATTTAAGATCGACACTGTCCCTTGTGTTAATGAAGTCTTTCTTGGGAGAGCATCTGGTAGGGAGAGCTGGGCTGCGCTGAGGGGGTTCGTAAAGCCAGTTGTCCTCCTTGTGGTTTCAGTGGCGAAGAAGATCGATGAGCTGCAGGAGATCCTGAGGAAGAAGGATGAGGACATGAAGGCCATGGAGCAGCGCTACAAGAGATACGTGGAGAAGGCCAGAACGGTGAGTTGCGGGGGGGGAGGAGAGGGGTGTGGCCAGCAGTGCTGTCGCGCCTGGGACCGACCCCCTTCCCCAGCTTTCCTAGCGTAAAAACCATGGTCTTCCTTTGTGGTCACCACTGCAGCTGAACCGGCGCACCTTCGCCATCCTCCTGTCTGTGGTGGTTTGGTGTGGGGGTGTAGTGACCACTGTTCCTCCTGTCCTCTCCCTGGCAGGTGATCAAGACCCTGGACCCCAAGCAGCAGCAGCCGTCCGGCCTGTCCCCGGAGGTGCAGGCCTTGAAGAACCAGCTGAGCGAGAAGGAGCGCAAGATCCAGCACCTGGAGGTGAGCGAGCGCCGCCGCCCCCCTCCCCGGCCTTTGACTTTTGACCGTGGATGGATTGGGGTTAAAATAGCATCGTTACGGACCCGCGGTCTCCCAGATTCTTGGTGCTTCTGTCCTTGTGTGGCTCGCGCAGGCAGGCGTACGGGCCGATGGGGCAGCAGTGTCCCTGCTCCGGCCCCTGTGCCGCGTGCTGTGTAGTAAGAGCCGCTCTCCCCTGTGCTCTTCCTGCAGAACGACTACGAGAAGTCCAAGTCCCGGCACGACCAGGAGGAGAAGCTCATCATCAGCGCCTGGTACAACATGGTGAGTGAGCCCAGTGCAAGCCCAGCCCATAAACGAGATGTCAGCGTTTCCGTTTCTGCTAGGGCGGGGGGGGGAATGAAACGGGATGCGTTTAATAAACTCGTCTCCTCCCCCCTTCCCCACAGGGCATGGCTCTCCACCAGAAGGTGACGTCGGAGAGGACCAGTGGGGGTGGGGTGGCCCAGTCCTTCCTGGCCCAGCAGAGACAGTCCACCAATGCCAGGAGGGGCCTCTCCCCGCGCCTGCAGCCCAGATAAGGGCAGCTATGCTGGGTCCCCCCGCCACGGCGTTCAGACGGCTGTGGCTCCTCACCGGCCCCTCGGAGCAGTGCTGCCCCTCAGGCACTGGAATGGCGTGGATTAGACACACACACACACACACACACACACACACACACACACTCTGTGGGGTCTGGAGGGCGGCCCCCTGATTTGTCAAGCTGCTGCACAAAGCACACCGGCCTCTCTGGCCACAAAGACCGACTGTAGCGACTGTTCCTGAGGACTAGAAGCTTCTGTCTATATTGATCGTTCTCTTTTGTTTTTTTGGTCCCCCCCCCAGTTTATACTTTCTCTCCTCCCTCCTCCTCGCTGGTCACAGGCCGTGGAGCGGTTCTTCCGAGTACTGCACCGGTCGCCTATTGTTGCTGCTGTAGAGAGACGGAAGATCTGTATTCGATTGGCCCTCCACTCTGCTGCGGGGCCCTCGTGACGCGTTGTCTTCCCTCCTGCATCCCGTCATGTAAGAGACCGTGCCGTCTACACGGGATAACCGGAGGGTCGTATTCTGCTCCCTGAAAGATCGGTTTGAAGGAGGACACCTGGTCTTGAAAGCGACCTGTTGGCCCGTCCATGGGACGGGGGGGACCGTACTTAGTATTTTTATTTGGAGAAAAAAAAAGTTTCAAGATCTTGTCCTTCTTTGGCACTTCTTGGGAAGTGCATGTTTTTATTTTAGTTCTTTTTATGATTAGATTGCTTTACTTTTAAATAATGTAAGGCCATTTTTAATCCCCCCCCTCATTTTAAGGTAGCATTTACTAGAACAAATCATCATGTAAGGGTTTAAAGTTTTCTCCCGACTTATGTTTTTAAGTGTCTGTACCTTGGAGAGAATAGAGTATAATTGTCGAACACCTACAAGTTTACAAATCGGCAGAATATAGAAGATTTCCTGATTGTTTGGTTATTTTCAATGTGTTTTTATTTTTAAATGTATTTTAACTACCTACTCTTGTACATTGTAGACACGCGCTTAAGCACTTTTCTTTTCTACAGGTTAAAAAAAAAAATGTATATATTGGTAATGCCTCCAAGCTACAGTGCCTCTCTGCACAGATTGAGTCTGTGATCATTCCCCCGAGGGGGTGAAATTGACGCGTCGAGCGCCCCAGGCCACTCAGTTGGTCTGTTTGGACCGCCTGTGAAGGAATGAAACGGGCCGACTTCGCTACACGACCGCGCCGCCACTTCCGGAGGTGGCAGGAGTCGATGTATTAAGAGACTGCGGTACGATTTGCTCATAATCAAATTCAATTATAATCCGCGATGAGTAACTCTTCGATTTGCCTGTCCGGCTGAGAACCCGCTCTGACACGCTGTCCGGCGGTGGGGCGTGTTTGTGGGTGAAAAAGCTCATTGGAGTCTGAATCATCATGATGCGTCGCACAGAGACGTTCCTGACGGATGTGCTGGCGTTTCTCGTGCTGTGATGCAGTGAGTTGTATTAACGGTACTATATTTATATGCCCTGTGTGCATCTGTAAAAAATAATAATGATATCTGGTTGACATGCTTGTAACCGTGCTGCTACAGTCTGCACCTGTGAAGTTCAGTGTCCAGGGGCGATTTAAAGAGATGAAAACTTATTTTAACCTCTTGAAAGGAAGTGATGGAAGAGAACAGCTGACGCGTGTCTAAAACACTGGACAACACAACGCCTCTTTGACACCTCTTAATGTATTTTATGACCACTGCTGAGATGGGAGGGTGATCCGTTTAGAGAAATGAATGCTGCCAGAGATCCCCATTTGCTGTTCCAGTCTTATCAGGGTGCGGGCGTCAGTCGGACGTGTTTCGGTACGTGTGTGGGATTGGAAACCGAATCGTTGTGGGATGCTGTGTGATTCCCAGTCCTAATGATCTGTCCTTGCTGAGCCAAGCTTTCTGTCCGGTGACTCCGTATCTCGTCTGATTTTATTTTATTTGAGGTTTTGTTTACCTGTCACATTGCCCAGGCCTTCTCCAGTGTCAGAAGTTGATTGGCCCCTGGTCTGATTGTCTAAACCTGTTTACAGCTGCTTGATCATCCCGTTCTCCTTAGGGCTGCGTTAAGCCTCTTTAGTTTGTACACTACAGCACATGCTACACTACAAGCTTGAAGCCCAGGGTTGTTTAAATGTGTGTATTTTATTATCTGACAGACCTGGGGCAGATTCACAAAGCACAGGGGTGACGTGTAGATTTTTATCGTTGTTTTAGAGGTTTCCATTTTTCGGTGGGTTTTTTTTGTACATATTTAATTGGGTTGGTGGGGAATGTGGGAGTGGAGGCTTACCAGCTACTGTAGGATGAAAAAGAAGTCCATCTGTAATCTTTTGCACTACAAATAAAAACGGGGGACTAGTAACCAACCTGTGTCCGAGTCGTCTTCCTGCTGTGTTTCTCTTCAGCTTGTTTTCATCAGCGCAGTGATGACCAGAGGTCCCCTGTGGATCCTAACCCAGGTCCTGAGGACCCTCTACCATGCTGCGTTTTGTTCCAGCTGAGCTCTCAATTACTTAATTGAATTAATTTCCTAAATCGGAGCCTTTTAATGATTGTGAACAGTAGGGGGGTTAAATTAAGTATAGAATTGTATAGAGAGCTTATTAAAGAACCAGCTCTTATTACACAATTACAAAGTCCATTCTAAGCAAACTGTTACTTCAATTAAGAATTAAGTAACGGAGAGATCGGTTGGAACAAAACCCACCAGGCTAAGGGGCTCCTCCGAGGGTAGGAATCACTGATTGAGCCTGTGGGGTATTTGGGTTCATGAAGTGACTAAAGTAATGCTAGGGGGAGGCCAGTCTTGTTTTGCTGCTGCGTTTCATTTAACGTGCCTAATTACTCCAAAGACTGTTCAAGCTCTGCAGTGACTCGTGGATGTTCTTCCAGGGAGGGGCAGGTGATTTATACCAGTCCTGTTGTACTGGTATGTATTTGTTTTAATGACTATAAATAGCACGGGGAACTAATTCTGGTGTAGTGTTTTTGTTTTTTATGCTCCGTTCCCAATCACGCACCAATATAAACACATACCGTAGAGCGCCGGTTACAGCCGGAATACGGCCTTCCAGTGTTCAGACTGTATCCCATCCCCCGCTGACTCCAGCCCAGCTCACAGCACCTGACCCGAGTTCGACCAAATGTGTAACAGGATACATTAAACCAGTGGGTCTCAATCCTGGTGCTGCGGGCCACATGTGCTGCTGGTTTTTGTACTAGCTGAACTCTCAATTCATTACTAGTAAGGTACCTAACTGAACTATAATTTAACTAATCATTTGCCTAATCTGAGATCTTACATTATTTTAAACAGTTGTAGAGTTCAGGTGAAGTAGGAAACTGTAGATGGAACATGAAATCTGCACAATTTAAAAAGTAAAATGAAGCAAATTAGTTCAATTGAGGGTTTAATTAAGTAATCGGAACGAACACCAGCAGGGCAGAGGGTCCCTACGAGCAGGATTGAGAACCAGTGTGTTAAACGCTCCTCTTGAGCCTGCAGAATATTGTGTGAGTCTGAGATCTCTAGAAAATGTGAAAATCACATTCACTGAGCTGCGCGAGAGACCCACACTAACTGGGGATTAGAGTGGAGATTAAGTGAATCAAAGGACGAGGTTTTTGTAGATGGTTGGCTTTGTCACCTGCCGTCCGATAAAGACACCAAACATTTGTGTCACGACCAGCAGGACATCTCGAGCTCAGAAAACAGTCTGGCAAAGAGACCCACGACACACTTATCAAATCTCCCATGGGCCTCTGCGCCATACTGCTCTCCAAGACCAAGACGTCTTACTGGTGCAGCAGGGAAATGATGTGGGAACATTAGCGATGCTCCTATAGTAAAATATCCAGGATTTAATTTTAATAGAAACAGGGAAAATAAAAAACACTTTGACAGGACAGATACAATCACCAATCAAACAGGAAAGCGCAAGAGGGAGCAGACAGTAAATATTTACAACACTTAACAAGAACAAACGCCACTACCAATCGACCAGGAACTGAGCTGGTTGTCAGAGACGGTCACTTCAGGATCAGGACATAAGGGTCCGTGCTGTGCTCCGTTACACAGTGTTTGTCTGGCACGGTGTCGAGGGATTGGGGGACAGGAATAGTGTCATCTGTTCTTGGGGGACCGGGGACCCTCTGCAGCTCAGTGTTTGTCCTTTGGAACCCCCCGGCCCCCGTTCATGTGCTTCACGTCAGAGATGGGGTGGGGGCTGCAGGCCTCGGACCCCATGCTGACGCTGCGCAGGCGCTGACTGCACCGGGACATGGCCGGCCAGTGTGGGGGGTGGGGCGGCGGCTGCAGCTGTTCCGTGGAACTGAAGTTGCTATTGGACGGGACGCTCAGCAGGGACCGCCCTGCCGCTTTCCCGTTGGGTGGCGGGGGCAGCCGCAGCAGCGCGGGGGGGGCCTGCGTCTCGTCCACCGTGTGGAAGGCCAAGAAGTCCTGCACCGAGCTGCCGCGGGCCGGGGAGCGTTTCGGGCCCCGGCCTTTCTCCGGCAGTGTCTCGGCCACGACGGTGGGGGTGAGGCAGCGGGGCAGCTTCCCCAGGTCCTCCAACGAAGGGTGCCGAGAGGGTGATTCCCTCGGGTCGGGCTGGGCATCCCCATCCCCCGGTGTGAACTGGACGGCACCGAGGGGCGTGTGCTCACCGCCAGCCTCCCTGCTGCCCCCCCCGCAGCTGCACAGCGTGCTCTGGGTGTCGGGGCACAGGCAGGAGTTGAGCGAGCTGCTGTCCGAGTCGCAGCTGGACCGGCGCGCCAGCTGCTGCTGCAGCCGGGCGGAGGTGCGCGTCAGAGCGCTGCCCAGGCTGGCGGGTGAGGGTGCGGCACTCAGCAGCCGGTTCAGCAGGGCCATGTTGTTGGCGTTGTGCGGCTCCTCCGTGTTCTCGGCGATGTTCTCCAGCTGCTGGAAGTGCATCTCCTCCTTGGGCACCCTGCACATGGAGGCAAGAGCGGGACACAGTTGTCTCGGTTTATGAGTCGAGAGATCACTTTGTTTGCTTTGTATACTCTTGTTAGCAGCGACACATGAATACAATAACATTTAAAAACTAGCTTTCAGCCCATTCCCTCGGCTGATGAAAACATGAGGGCAGTCGGGTACCAGCTGCTGAGGAGAACAGCAGCGAATCACTAACCTGCACTGGAAACTTCATGTGGTATCATACCTGGAAACCCCTTGGCCACTTACTAAATTGAGCAAAATGGAATAGTCTGCTTCCCCCACTGTAGATGTGTGCATTATAAAACCTCTTTCTATGAGACGGTTGGCAGCAGGCCCTGTGAGACTCACGCCATGTCAAAGGTGGAGCCCTGGAAGGAGGGCTTGCGCAGGACAAAGACGGTGGCGGCGGTGTAGGGCGGCCGGGGGTTGGAGTCGTTCCAGTAGCGATCCCTCTCCATCACGGGCAGATCCCCGTACATCTCGTCAACCGCCACCATGGACACCTGCCAAAGACACCGCTCCATTATTCACTCAAATCCCTCTGGCAGGCGATGGGTTACACAGGTCGAACAGGACAGACTGGCGGACAGATGGACGCTCACCAGGAAGTTCCGGTCGATCAGCCAGTTGGTCTCAAAGTCGTCGTCGTCTTCACCGAAGGGGTTGATGAGCTGCTCGGCCACCTGCGAGGGCCACAGAGCACACGGGTCAGAGACAAACAGGCCCCGCTTACTCCTCTGCACTCAGGCGTCCATTCATACTTTAGGGAGGGGTTTCCTCACCTTCAGCCAGCCAGCGTAGAAGAAGAACTGCAACAGGGTGAAGATGGGTATGTAGAGGTCCAGGTCGTGGCCTGGGTAGCCCTGGCTGGGGTCCAGGAACTGACGGCCGATCAGACACACCACGAAGAAACTGTACACCGCGATGGTCACCACCTGCAGGGGTGACAGACGGAGTTTCACATCTCTAGTCGCTTTCTCACCCGACACACGATGCAATTCAATCGATAGAGATTTGATTAGATGTCACACAGAAAGAGGTGTGATCAGAATGCGGGTCGGGGAGGGGTGTGTTCCTCACCTGCGTGTAGACCAGGGGCACGCTGATCATGTCATAATGGAACAGCGAGCTGCAGTTTCCCCGGAAGCTATTGAGCTCCTGATCAGAGATGGAGAGAGAGAGAGAGAGAGAGAGAGAGAGAGGTTGAGAGGGGCAGAGAGAGGCATGACATCTAGCACACCTCAGCATCACATGCATGTACAGTTAAGGCTGGTGAGGGAAATGGTAATTCTTCAACCTTTCATCACAGGGGTCCCCAGGGGCCAGATTTAAGAACTTCTAACCCGTTCACAGATGTATTCAGACAGCGTCTCATTGTAGGAGACCCCAGTCAAATACGTGAAATGGGTGGTTTTTCAGAGAAGGATTGGAGTGACAAGAGGAGTGTCTTCTGTTGATCGTACCTCCGTGAGCAGTTTGAGGGTGTGGTCGTCCCTGATCCTCCCCTCTGTGCGGGCGAGCGAGAGCAGGTTGGTGAACCACAGGCAGGGCGTCCAGTATTTGTTGTAGGGGCACGGGATGCTCTCAAATTTCTTCCGTTCCTCTCGGGTCATGAACCCTGCACAAACCAAAGTGTGTAGCGTTTATTATTTTGTTTTCTTAAAGCATTAGAGAGGTGGAGACATCTCCCACATTGCCCCTGGCTTCCAGCCCCGCCCACACTTCCTGTGTTCAGTAACTAGAGTGGAGAGACAGAGAGGGAGTAGCTGAGAGCCACGTACCGGCCTCCACCACGTGGTCCACGGTGGGGAAGCGCTTGAACACAGCGGTGCTGACGGAGCGCAGGATGAGCAGGCCGGACAGGGCAGCATAGCGCATCAGCGTCCTCCGCAGCAGCCTCCCGCGCTCGTCGCTGCCGTGGACCCCCCCCGCCACCACCAACATTAGGCGGTCCGGCAGAGGGATGGACTTGTACTGGCTCCACCAGCGGTTCACCACCAGGTTGACGTAGAAACCTGGCCAGGGTAGAGAGAGAGAGAGAGAGAGAGAGGAAAAGTCGAACACCACAAATATAATAAACTGGCGCGTATAGAATTAATGATTTCCTGTTTTGGGATGTAGAGCTGTGTGTCCCCCCAGCACAGGGAGGAGACCACCTACCCAGGACAAAGGACATGGGGATGAGACTGGCATAGTGGTTGCAGTAAATGGCCAACTTCTCAAAAGACCTCTTGTGATCGTCCGGGAGGCCGAACCTGCGGAGATGGAGGGAGGGGCAGGCGGTGAGAGGAGACTGTTTACTACTGGCTTTAGCAGCGGGGTCTTTGTTCACGAAGGTTACGGACAGGACCCGCTCCTGTGGAGTTTGTAGTGTAAACATATTTACATAGTCCTGCAGGAATGAACAGGATTTCTAGTTGATGTTGCCCGTGTGTGGGTAGAAATCCAAGCCCTCCCTCTCGACCGACACATTCCAACGCACTCTTTAAAACACGCAGAGGTTGTCATTGTTTATCCAAGCACGTGTCGTCGGCAGCCGGCCTAGCAGCGTTACCACCCTCACTAAACTAACTGCAGAAAGTACCGGTCTGGTACGGTAATTAAAAACATATACACACATCAATTGTTTTAAATGTTCTGGATTAAAAACTAACCTGTAGCCTGTGAAGATGAGGAAATAATATTGCACGGTTAACAGGGGGGGATATCGGTCTAGTCTGGAGTTTGTGGTGCCCTCCATTCGGGAGGGGAGAGATTGGTGAGTGCGGGGTTTTAATTGAGGAGTTGATTGGTTAAATTAAAATTCCCTGTCTGTCATGAATGATAGGTCTACGTCCAAGGAGCATATATATATATATATATATATATATATATATATATAAAAAAACTTGGCGGTTATTATTCCAATACCAAAGAACAGTGTTGCTGTCCGGTTATTTTATATAATACATCACTTTGAGTGGCCGTGTTTGAGGGCTTACCTGTAGGTCATGCTGATGCCCACATACATGACAAAGAAGGCCAGGAACTCCTTGTACAGCAGCTTGTAGATGCTGCCCTTCCACGCCAGCAGCAGCTTCGAGAAGCCGCAGAAGCGGGCGTTGGCCACCCGGGCAGTGTAGGTCACAGTCATGTCTCAGGGGTCGGAGGTCAGCTTAGTGGACGGTGGGAGGGGTATTATTATGCCAATACCATTGATATGTAATATTCAGACAGGCAGGTTTTTTTTTTTTTTAAGGATTATTAATAATAGTTATTGTATGAAGTTCTTGTGTCTCAGTAGGGATTTCTGTGGATCAAAAAAACAAACAAAATATAAATCGCTTTTAACCTTTTTGTACTGTCACACTTTAAAACAGCTTAGTAATCGACAATCCAAAGAAAGAAATTGTTTATCGGCAATAAAACCAATTCATTCTTGAGTGTCTGCCGGTTATGCAACGGTTTCACCTCCCAGCCTGAGCGGCGTTGTGTTGTAACCAACTGCAGGGTCAGGAAAGTCAAGGACAGCGGGGGGGAAGACAACACACACACACACACACACACACACACACTGAGGAATACCTTCAGCCTCTGTTTACAGCCCGGGAGCTGTTTGTTTGTGTGAGTGTGTGTGTGTGTGTGTGTGTGTGTGTGTGTGCATGGGGGTGGGTGTTTTTTTATTATTAGTCCCTGCATCTGAAGTAACAATGATAGCATGACCTTTGCCCCTCATTGTGACTGAATTCTGCTGAAGCTTTGACATTCCAGTCGTAGTTAATCGGAATGAGCACAAGACAGTGCATGCGTGGCCTTGTATAACACCTCCATGACCCTCTATCGCTCTAGACCTGTAGAACAGTTTTGGTTCGGAGACGTGATGGAGAGCAGGTCTTTTGAATCGTTCCAAGCACTGTTGTGTGAGCTGGGCGGTGCAGGAATGTGGTTCGATTGTATTGTGGTGAATCCTGCGCCCCTGTCAGCCTGTCCTCTGGCGGGTTAAAAGAAAATCTCCTAGTGCACCTATGTCCCTGGGAGAGTCCTCCAATCAAACACAGAGAGCTCTTTAAACCTAAACCACTCTGTTTTCAACATCAAACTGAATGTTAGTGACCTAGTGTCCCGTCCCTGTGAAAACGCACATCACCGCAAGGAAGCTACCTTTTCCTGAGCAGCCAGTACTGAACTCCAGCTGAACTGTGATGTAGTCTGCCTTCTGCAGACAGACAACCACTGGGAAGGTAGGTCCCTCCACAGTCAACCTCAACGCATTTGCAATATCCATGAGAAGCTGGTCTCTTTGGGAGATAACAGATTCAGAGCTGGCGTCTTTAAACGATTGTTAAATTACTGAGTTTGTCGCTTTTGCCTCAAGATCTGCAGTCACACATTGCTTCTCCTGATTTTGGTCTTCCCTATTCATAGCCATTGAAGGGATATCTGCACATACTTTTTAAAACTATCATACCAAGCACAGAGAGAGTAATAATACTTTGTGTCACCCTTGATTTCATTTCTGGAAATCAACCATCACCAATCATACATCACCTAATCGAAATGATGATGATTATAACAGGAGTATAAACTAGACTTTAAAATCGACAGACACTATTTAAGCAGTTGCCCGAGCGGAAAGTGAAGAAGCGTCCTTACCTTAATCTCGAGTTTTGAGCCTTGGCTTCCCTGCTGAAAAATATTCCCCACAAATCACCGCTAATGCAGGTGGGGGGGAAAATGACCCGGTGCTAAAAAATATATAAAATGAAATAAATAAATTAAAATGAACTAAAATAGCAGTCTTCCACTGGACCTGTGGAAGTGTTTCAGCCTGTGAGAAGCGTCTCTTCTTTCCCAACAGGTGCTTTTCACCCCAAACAGCCACCAAGTTACTCCCTCTTTCCTTTCTTAATGAAGAAAGTCCCACAAAATGATCACCGCCCCGCTTTTAGACACGGTTAACCCCTTCCTCGCCGTGCATTGTGCTCCGCGCTGGGGGCAGGGAGGAGGCTGGGTCCCTGTCCACACTTCCTTTGTCTGGAGGGCGTGTGGGAGTCCAGCCGGTAACCTGCCGGTCCCTGTCTTTGTGAAGAAGTGTTAATTCTCCTCTTCTCTTCTGCTCTCCCCTCCCACCACAGCACACATTGCTGGCCACTCATCCCGGCTGGGGCCAGTTATCACGGCCCTGGGATAAACAGGATGTGTTCATCCACACCCCCCACAGACACAACCGGCTATTGTGAATGAAAGGGACAACGGTAGCGATCATTGACAACTTGACAACTTGACCTGTCTTGGAAGATTTGCTCAAATTAAAACCAATCAACCAATATATATTCTGTATCTCTATTAGACACGGAAGAGAGAAAAACAAAAACCCCTATTGATGACCGGTTGCTATAGGACAGTTGTTTAATTTAACTGTATATTGCTTTTTTGATTCAATTAAGGATTCAATTAAGCAATTAAGACCTCGATGGGAACAAAAACCAGCAGGGCAGGGGGTACTCCAGGACCTGTCATCAACAGGGGGTTTGTTTTTCTCTCTTCCGTGTCTAATTGCTCATTAATTGTGTATGCTTTGTTTTTGTTTGTTTATCAATGTGTAAAGTATCTGTGGCTTCACTGCGAACCCACTATACAAATAAAAACATATGTATTGATTGATTGGTTTTAATTTGAGCAAATCTTCCAAGACAGGTCGTTGTCATTGATAAACACCTGGGCTAACTGTTTAAATCAAAGTTATGTCACGTCACACTATAAAGCAGGTATTATTGCATGCGGTGTGTTGGGTACAGAGCCCCCTATCTAGAAACCGCCTTGCATATTCATTCCTTTCTTTAACTAGTAGATATACATGAATGATTCCTGTGTCTGTTTACTGTGTATCCTTTCCATTTAATATATCGGTAGCAAAAGTAAAATAATGATTCATTGTTATCTTCTGACTTCCCACAGGTCCAGTAAGTGAATCTGCGTCCCCCTGTCCCGTACAAACACCAATACAACTAGTTCTTATGAACGGTACACCGCGGGTAAAAGATAAGCGCTGGAGTTGTCTGTATAGCGTTAACCTCATATGCCTTGGGAGGGTAGGTGCAAAAAATAGTTTGTATAATATGTACATGGACCTGCCAGCACCATGACATCACGGCAACACAGCCTAAATAAGATGTATTTAATGCGCTGTTGTAATAAGCGGCTCCGGGTGTTGCTACAAATATAGCGGGCTGTTTTTGTGCCGCCAGTCTGGAAATGTGTCTTCAGAGACAATTTGAGCGGGTAGTGTCGGGGCTGTGTGAAGGGTAGACAGTTATGCAATTATGATGTCATTATGACGTCACCTTGAGGGCGCGGAAGGTACTTTTTGTTACATTGACTTGAACTTGACACAGACGCGATATAGTCAAGCCGGTAAGTTACAATGGGCTGGGGGAGAGTAGTCAAATGCGTTCTGTCTGATAAACCTACATGTTCAGATTTGGTAGATTTATTCGCCTCCCCCCCAACACACACACAAGCCTGTGGTGCATCACTGTTGGGTGAGTCAGGTATCAAACCAGCCCTGATCATGGGGCTGCAGCCAGACTTGTCATTTGCAATTGTGCTTACAAGCTTGTATCACTGTTTCTGATGTCTGCTAAAGGCGGCTTCTGTGTTTGTGTGTAATTAATTAATGAAACGTGCTGGTACAGAATCTGTGCTGGGTCGTTCTGAGTCACTGTGATGTGGCGACTATAATAGCAGGTCTGATGGCCAGTATTTGTCCCTGTTGATGTCATCGGACAGTAACAATATCTAACAAACAGGCACGCACGGCTCCTGTATCAGTATAATACCATGTTGTCACAAAGGGGATTTTCAGTTTGGTGTGTTTTCGTCCCGTTTCAATTTCAACGGAAAACACGTGGACTGAATCCCGTAGCCTACACTGATCTGGTGCATCCCTTAAAGGTTGCAGACTGTCCACATCCATCGCAACCCGACGCGAATCCACATCCCCAGTTTCGGGCCATTCACACCTACAGCATGAACTGCTATTGCCTTTGCAGCAGCACGGCGGAACAATCCTGTCATTTAGCTCGAAACGAATTAATCCTCTTCGTTTTAAGCGGCCTGGCCTGTGCCAAACCTCCCCGTGAAGCGCCATTAACGAGCAAATGCGGAGCTCGTTAGTGCGGCCCCCGCTGTCTGTGCGCGGATTTGCGCTCCGTGATGAACTGCGAGCGACGGGCCAGCGTGGCCCCGGGCAGGGCAGCCACCCCACCACCCTCCAGCACATCATTATAAACCCAACTGCTACGGCGAGGGGGCTACATCAGATTACACGAGCCAGCATGTTTTGTGCATGCAATGAGTGTGAGGATAGGCGCATTCATACAAATCCAATTTAGACTGACCATAATGCCATCCCGCCCCCACACCCCCGTTCCGCACGGTGCATCCTTTCAGACTGGCTTGGGGATTTGTTTCTGCGCACTTTATTGAATGTATTAATCCCCTCGGCTGCTGACCGTGGGGGGAAGCAACGGAAACCCCCGCACATTCCTGGTGCCTCAGCGTTTCTGCCCTATTCACGGACCCCCCCCATTCCTCAACATTAGTGACACCTCACTCCTCCGGGCCCTTTTCTCTGCTCAGTTAAACGTGCTCTAATGCAGCCCGCTTTGAAGATAACAAGATTAAGAAAGTTCCCCACAAATACTGCCCTGCCTGTTTTTCCTCACTCATACATTGGTAATGCCCCTGTGGCATGTTATTATTTTGTCCCTTTAATAAAATGTATGAATCATTGTAGCTCAGAAGATGCAGCCAAGTTACCCGACCCAATCACAATCTGGGCTATCCATGGCCTAGTACAGCAAGTACAGGATGCTCCTGTTATAAGGTGAGATGTAATTGTGTTTGAGAAATCACATTTCATTTTTAATTAATCTTAAAAAGGTATTCTATAATGTGAAGAAAATTAAACCTTCTTAAACTGAACTGGAGTGAATCTATTAAGGAAATGAACTTTTACACCATTGAAAGAAAACAAGGGGTCACCCCATCCCTCTGACCCTGATCACCCTACACCGCAATGCGTCGCACACTGAACTCATGGATCTAAAGTACAAGGTACCAATAATGCCTGCAATTTAAAACTTAAAGCAAACCAACTAATACACCAAAAAAGCACAGAGGAGTTATCTTGAGGGTCATATAAAACCTTCACCTCCTAATCCAGGCAGTCACATACTTGGCACCACAGATGAACCCAAATAAATGTCTTGGGGAAATACGGTTACAAGTTAACAGTAGATTTTATTTAACATGTACATCAAAGTTTAAATGGCAGCGGGTTGTTTACACAGGAGGGGGAGGGGACGAGTTTCTCACAAGTTGCAGCCTTGAGGCAGAAGGCAAGAGCACGTCAACCTGCAGAGCCGCGGGCTTCTGAAGTCCAACCCAAACGCCACGCCGGCCGAGGGAGGGAGCCGTGACCCGGTCCGTCAGTTACGGTAAAGCCGCAACGGCCAGGCGTTTCAAACACAGCAGGAGCCGGATGCACAGACTGACTGGACACAGGGAACTGAGTGGGACTGGGGTGAAAACTTAAAATCAAATATTCTTTGCCTCCATTTTAGCCAGCATTAACATTCTTTTCACGATGGAGTCGCCCACAGATTTCGTTTGCCAGAATTCGCATTCTCCTGCTTTTGCCTTGTGCAGATGTGTGTCCTCAGAGAGTAATTTCAGTTTTGACTGTCAAATAATGAATTCTAAAAAAAGCACACTAGGCCGCTAAAGACAAGTATAAAGCATCGACCAAAAGAAGTCTTAACATTTGTTCAACGTGTTTTCTCAATTTAGCTACCAGATCTCACGGTGGTTGAAGTTGTGGACTTGGCAGTAGCTATTTCTCTGTAGCTCGCCCAGTACCCAATCACTACCCGTAGCAGAAACGAAAGCCAGGGATTCCTCTTCGGGAAACAGAGGCTGGCCGGCCGTTTGTACAATTACATCCAAGGAAAGACTCAAAGAAACATACAGGTCTCTAACTGGGACACTGCATCTGGGATTTTACCCAGGATGCACCAGTCCCCAGTATACAGCGCCAAATTCTTTGCATCTTTCCCAGGACGGTTGTGTTCAGGTCCGGTCGGGAAGGCAGTGGAGACGCACATTCCTCTAGCGATACTCAAAACACGTAAGGCAACAATCAAGAAAGAAAAAATCTACAAAAGATAGTCTCAGGCACTCGTCTTCAGCTGTGAGAAGACGCTCAGGTTCAGCTTCGGTTTCCAGTTGAAGTAGCCGCCAATAGGGGTGACAATAGAGAGACGTGACCATTTGCCGTCCCGTCATCGAGGGGCAAAAGCAACCAATAAAGCAAGCAAGAATCGACTCGATCGCTCCTGCCGTCAAGCAAGTTAGTTTTAATTATTTTGTTTTCTAAACATTTAAGATCTCTTATTCGGCTTCTAAAAAAAACACAGAAAAGGGGTTTCAAATTTGCAATACAAAACCAAAAACTGTCGCCACCAGCCCACCTCCCCAAACCGAGACCACGCAGAGAGAGACAGAGGAGGAGAAAGCAGAGAGAAAGAGTGGCACTTTCAGAAGCTCCGGAGATTAATCCTGGGAGGAGGTTCAGAAGGTGCTACCGCAACACACACGAGGGGAGTCAAATAAATAATCGTAACGAGCTCAGAGGCCCCCCGGCCCCCCATTCTCCTCGTGGTGATCCGGTCCCGTCAGTCAGTCCCCGCCCCGGTCCAGAGGCAGACTTCCCCGCCAGCTTCCTCTTCGCCCTGCGGCCTCCCCGACCGAGGAGGACGATGCGGCCGACCCGTCCCGTCATCGCAGAGGCCGCACTCTCAAAGCGAGCGCAGGGTCTCGATTAATCGTCAGCAGCCCCTCACTGGGGGCCGGACGGAAATCCCTTTGCCTTAAGATTTCTTCAGCAACGGACGGACGCATGTCAACACCGGAGTCCTCGTTCGGTTCTCCCACAGACAAAACACAGTTCCTTCGACGGGACGGGCCGCCACGCACCCTGGGATGTACCGCTGCTCGGCAGGCGGTCCGGACGCGTACAGCGCGGGCTCCGGGCGCCGTGTCGTAGCGGACTCTCAGGGGGTCCGACAGCAGGCCGGTGCGGGTTAGGTGGTATAATTTGGTTCTCGTGGACCTGCACTGAGGGCAACGTATGGTTTTGGTTTTTAAGAAGGGGATTATCGTAATACAACAGAAATGGACTCTTTTTTTTGGGGCCGTGTGGTCTGGGTCACTGGATTTCAATCGATTTGGGGGGCGTCCAGGTGCTCTGAGGAACTGAAGGGGAGAGTCCGGCTAATGGATGGATATCCCGGCATTGCCACGGCGCGTCCGATTGGCCGGGGATGGCCGGGCACAGAACTCCATGGAGGACCGATAACCGAGGCTAGGCTAGGTCAAGAGTTCTGTAGTGTGGTTGGGTTTCGATACTGCGTGAGGTGTGTTCTGGGACAGAGAGAGAGAGATACAGAGAGATACATAGGTAGAACTCTCCAGCCCATCTCCCCTCTCTGCAGGAGGGGACAGCGTGGCTCCGGGCCCCTGGTTATGCCACAGGGTTGCTGTTGCGGGGGGGCGGTGGGGTTGAAGGGGGCGGGGCGGGGCGGGGCTGGGGTCACTTGGTGGGGGGGGTGTACGGCTCCAGCAGCTGCTTGGAGAACGTGTTGACCTTGTCGGCGCCCCGGACCTCGTGGGGGAGCAGGGGCAGCTTTACGATGTGGAAATCCTCATACAGGTCCTCCATCTGCAAGAGCCAGGGGACATGCGTTCATTCATTCGTTAATCCATCATTTCATTCATTCATCCATCCATCCACTTGTCGTATCAGTGTCTACACGGCCTCGGGCATGGTGGCGTTACCTGGTCCAGGTACTTGGACTGGATCTTGTGCCGCGCCTCGCACATCTTGCAGGGCCGGTCGCCGTCGGGGAAGACCAGCTGGTTGACAATGATGTTGTGCGTGTCGATCTTGCACTTGGCCAGCTCCTGGATCAGCCGCTCCGTCTCGTACAGCGACAGGAACTCAGCGATGCACACACAGATGAACGTCGTCTGCTCCTGCGGGGGGGGTACACACACTGACCGGTCAGACGAGGAGGAGATCGAACAGACCCCCCATGTCTGCAAATAGTTTTTATCCATCATTTGCTTATTATTAGAGCCAGCCCAAATCCGAGTTTTTGGGTCTGATATCGATACCAATAATTGGGAAGCTAAATTTCCAGAGTACCGATATTTACTTTTTTTTTGTTAGCATGCAAAACATTTTCTAGCATGGATCACTCCAATTTAAAAATGCCCTTGAAACTGTAACTGATTTAATACGCATGTTAAACACATTGCAGTACGAATCACAGATTTGTGATTGTTCAGCGAACAATTTATTTTATTTTATTTCCTATAGTGAATTTTGAAATTTGATTTACTTTTCATTAAAAATGCGCCTCTATGCCATAGTATACGGTAATCTTCAGTCATGACAACCAAAACCATGCACACTCAAATGTAGCGCAGCCTTCAAAAACACTTTCTCTTGGTTTTAAACAGGACTTGGGCCCTACTTATTATTAAGCCTATACTGAGCATTAATCCTCATGGGTCCCAAGATGGGATCCTGCACAGCCCTGAGACCATCTAAAAGCAGCCCCGATCACCCGTCTAACCGCCCGCCCCCCCACCAGCCCCGCTTGCCCAGCCCTCCTCACCGGGTCCTTGAATTGCTCACTGACGGAGCGGATCACGGGCAGCGTCTCCTCCAGCTTCGAGGCCAGCTGGTCCGCGTTCATGTCCCCCAGGCCCAGCATGTTGCACATCTGGACACACACACAAAATCCACTGTAATAAAGCACGCTCCCGTCCTAGAGCCTCCCCTTCCTCTCCTGTCCCAGCACGGTTAACGGGCGAACTCTCACCTGCGAGATGAAGGGGCTGATCTGGTTCTTGATCTGCATGAGCCGGCCCAGCCCCCGCTCCACGATGGTGGGGAAGTTGAGCAGGCGCAGGGTGTGCCCGGTGGGGGCCGTGTCGAACACCACCACGGAGAAGTTCATGCCTTTCACCAACCTGGGGGGACAGAGAGCAGGACTGGAATCACAACAGGGCTGCCAGTCATCAGCCAGAACATTCCTAGAGAATTCCTCTAACAGACACAGAGGACACAGACATGGAGGTCAGGTATTTCCAGCACCGGATTGTTTTCAACGTCAATAAACCACCTCCCGTTTAGCATGATCGCCATCTAGTGGTAATAAGATCTACCACAGGACTCCTCGGTTTACAACCACCTGACCTTGAGAACCCAAATGTACTGTGCATCGTGAAAGCCATCTGACCTCATGACCTCTGCGTAGCTCATGGCCTCGTCGATCCCGGGGAAGGCACTCATGGCCTCCTGCATCATCTTCTTGCCCATACTGAGCATGTTGTCCTCCTCAAAGAACTCGTCCGGCAGCTCCGCCACACCCAGGCTGGGGTCGATCTCCTACACACACACACACACACACACACAGCATGTTTCAAACATCAACATCAACAGCAATTAATTTCAAGAGAACTGAACACAGCTGAACTGGTGAGATTGACGCCGCAACGGTAGACCAGGCACTGACCATGGCAAAGAGGTTGTCGTAGCCCTTGACTTTGGTGGGGACTTTGGAGAACTTCTGGTCGAAGGCGTCCGAGATGTTGTGGGCGGGGTCCGTGGAGATGATGAGCACGCTCTCGCGCACGGACGCCAGCTGCACGGCCAGACTGCAGCTGCACAGGGGAGAGAAAGCGCACAGGGGGCGCACAACACGGGGTTATTCGAGGTCACGGCTGAGGAACGACGGGGTCAATGGGTGCAGCATGACAAGACACCTAGTACCTGCAAATCTACTCGTGGATGAAAAGAGGAACAATGAATGGTTGTGTCAGCTCTGTAACTGGGTCTGTGGACTCATGATTCCTCATAAATACCAGCTAGATTACTATGGAGGAGCTCTACTTTTCTTGAACACGAAAATATTTTTTTTTCAGACTGTTGTGACTGTTTCCACAAAGATCCTGGATTCGAGGTGCCTGTGTCTCGGTCACAAGCTTGCGGTCTTTTAGTGGGCAGAACAGCGCGTACCTCTAAACAAGGGCGTCCTTTATTCTTACGACACAGTTGCCACTTTTAATAATAACATTTAAAAAGGGTGAAGAACAGACAGTCTGCTGATAAGCTTGTACCGGGGAATGCGATTTGTTAGGGCTGCAAGAGAACAGGGTTTTTATTATTCACACCAGTCCCATTGGCCTTAATCTCAGACACTAAACACTGTGTCTGGTTGTTGTCTATGCTGTATGAGAAATTGTGTCAATACCAATCTTACAATTAAAATCATATTTATTCAATTATGTATTCAGAATAGTTTGAAGGAAGCAATAAGCTTAATATGCAGATACATGAGGTGTAAAGACACCGGACCGGTCTTTAAAAAAACATGGCGGAGGTTGAAAATAATGTAGATGCAGCAATTATTATTGATGTGTTATTGATGTACCAACAGGTTGGTGATGGACACAATGCTGACTATTGCCACACATATGTCAAATCATGCCACCTCTCTCTACACATGTGTTAGACTGCATTACAACGTGCACTAGTTTGTAAATTAAAAGTAATTGGATTTTACAGCAGTGATGTCAAACTTGAATAAATAACTTGTTTTAGGCAATCAATTGCAGATCTGCACACCCCGACCTGTGCTCTAGATATACACACTGTGATGTGTCAGGTCCACTTCCATTTATTCTAGTTGATTTAACTTCGCAGCAGCCCATGTCAATAGCCCACTCTACCCACAATGCACCTCGTTCGCCACCATGAACCGAGTCTCCTACTGGGCTCACTGGTTCGGGTGACCCGACCCGAGGACCCGGTCTCAGCGCGGAAAGGCTGCACAGGAGCGGAGGAAGAGAAAGGGAAAGCCGTATCGTGACAGGGCACAGGCGGCCAGGCTGGCCCATGCAGCCCCCCGGCCCCCGCTTACCTGCAGGTGGTTTTGCCCACGCCGCCTTTGCCCCCCACGAAAATCCATTTGAGCGACTTCTGCTCGATGATGTTTTTCAATGTCGGCTCCAGCGGCTCCACATCAGGCGCATCTTCATACTCTTCTTCTACTGAGGCTGCCATCTTGAAAACCGGGTCAGGCTGGCGGCCGTACCAAGGCTTATACGTGCGGAGGGGTGCGAGCTGGGCCAGCGGGAGTAGGGCGCCATTTTGGCTCAAACTTGAAGCCAGCGCTGTTGAGAACACGTCGCCCTGGCTGGAGCCAACATGGCGAGGGAAGTTGCCTATAGTTTACGTCATGGTTCATACCAACTTGTCCAAAAAGGGGAGAATAGGTGGGAATATTCCAGAAGATGGCATACAGCGCTTGGTTATTTTGTGATATTAGCAACATTCAGCATACACTACAGTGATAACAATACAGTATTTATATTTGTTGTACTTTAAAATCGTGCATTTTGTGCCACTTAATGAAACGCATTTCAGTTTAACAGATTCACCTGTGCCATAAATGTAATGTTTTGTGTTTCCATTTCCCCTGTTCGTTCGCTTTTTAATATTAATACAGTTTTGTTAACATGTTTGTCTCTCGGGTAAACAAACGTTTAACTCACACACTCCCTGTAACCTCGAAAGCAGATCTTAAATCAATCAATCAACCAATTTGTATAGCGCCCTTCTCAGGGGCAGAATGAATTATTTGACAGAAAACGTTTTAATGTTGAATAATAATGCGGGTGGAATGAAACAAGTGCAGTTTACGTGTATAACGATATAGTATAAATCCATATACAGAATTGGATGTATGTAATTTTATAAATGTTATATGCTTATATATACACATGCAGGTTTATAACTGGATCAAAATACGATATATGGAAAGGGTTGCTACTGTTTTAAATGTGCATATGTTTTTATATTTTACCTTCTTGGTTCACACAATCAAAGCACAATATAATTTCTGATTTGAGACACACTTTCTTCTGCTCCCTTAATTACAGTCACCGTCATTCATTACGCTGCTTCCGCCTCCCTGTGTTACGCCTCCTCTGATTGGCTGTCTCCTCAGCCGCTGAGGACGTCACTGACGCGCCTGTAAAAGCAGGAAACAATGCGACGGAAGCGGAAGTGACCCGCACGCCGCGTCATCAGCATAAGCGGAAGCTGAAAGGCCCTGAAAAGGGACCTGCGTGGCCGCCATTGTGGCTCTGGACGTGCTATTGTCCCGCACCGTTGCATCGGTTTGACGCTGGAGCCACAATGTCGTCCGTTTCGCCGTGAACTTTGCAAACCCCGTGCAACGCCGCGCTTCGGGGAATTACTGAAATCCAAGATGGCCGACGGCAGCAGAAAGGAGAAAAACTTCTAGAAGAAAAAAAAAACCTACAACAAAATTCATGAAATATTCACCGGAGGAAGACGCAGAGCCGGTGCGCGGTTGTGGGGATACGAGTGCGATTGACCGGGGCAGAGGGAGCGGGGCGCCGCGGACACTTGTACTGCAGGTTTAACGTGTCGATGCGGAGATAGAGCTGCATTTGCGTACGTCCGTTCGGGATCCGTCGAGGTTTTTGCAGCCCCCCAGGTGTGAGAGCTGCACCGGGGCACCCCGACATACTGCGCCCGCTGAGCTCGTTATATGTGCGTCGCCAGGCTGAACTACGTGCCTAATTATATGGTGGCTCCCGGAACACGCCACGGAGCTGAGATCGTGCAAACACACCTCGTCTCACACCGGCGCAGGCATCTCAGCCCCCGGCCACGCCAGGACGACGGACTGGCGACGTTGATGACCATAACAATGGACCCACACCGGAGCAGCAGTGGCAAAAGCAGCCAAAGCAGCAGCAGCAGCCGCCACCACCAGCACCGCCACAGCAGCAGCAGCGACTCGGCCACCTCGAACAGCCCCGGCTCCCCCGCCAGCCCCAGCGTCGGCGCGGCGTCGGGGGCCAACGTGTTCGCCAACGACGGCAGCTTTTTGGAGATGTTTAAGAAGAAGATGGAGGAGGAGAAGCGGAGGAAAGAGATGGAGGGAGGCCGCAGCGAGCAGAGGACGGCGCAGGACGGGCCGCCGGCGCAGGAGAAGAAGCCCGTTAGCGTGACCAGCATTGTAAGGGGGTTTGGTAGTTCATCCCGGCCAGGCCAGGCAGCAGCCTGAGAGTTTGCTTACACGGGGGTTAATAGCAGCTCGTAAGACTTGATCCAGTGCTAGCGTGATTGCATTTATGTGTGCACACATGCAAAAATACAAAGAAGCGACACCAAAGACTGTTTATTGTCCAGCTGTTACATTATTAGCTACCTGTATCTCACCTGGGTTTGCTTTCTACCCTCGGTGAGCTTTTCTTGGGTGACTGTTATGTAATAACGCACGTACACAAAGAAAGGGAAAATGCCAAGTCGGAGCTCATTTGCAATACGAAGTGTATCCAGTTACTTAATGTAACGGTGATGGTCGATACTGCCTTCTTTGTAAGCGTTTCCACCCCCTCCCGTAACGCCTCAGTGCTTATGAAAGCGCAAATAGACCCGAGGGGGCAGCGATTGGCGTGCAAGGTGTGGTTGCTCAGGTCTTAACTGTAGGCTCCCCTGACACGTAGTGGCCATCATGGCCGTGGTCCCCCCGAAGGGCCCGTGTAACGGTTACAGTCTTGTGTCCCTTAACCCAGGTGGGCAAGCGGAGAGGTGGAGCCAAGCTAGCCCTCAAGACCGGAATGGTAGCCAAGAAGCAAAAGCTGGAGACTGAGGTTAGTCGACTTCATGTTGTTGTGGTTTATTAGTATGGAAACTACAAAAATGTGACCAATTGTGGGTTCACATGTAGGCATTTGGGCACCTAAAAGAAAAATAAGTACAGATTTCATCCGATTCCAGGCATGTGTGCGTGGATTCATTTTTTGAAGCCGTGCTACAGTGGAGGTGACTTCAGTCTGTTTAAAGCTGTAAAGTTTTGTTTTTAAAGGCGTTCTCTTTCTTTTGTCTTCCAGATTGACACAACTAAAGGAGACGCTTGGACTAAATACATGGCAGAGGTCAAAAAATACAAAGCCCACCAGTGTGGCGACGACGACAAAACTAGACCTCTGGTCAAATAAACTCTGGGCCCCTCTTACCACCCCGCCCCCGTCTCTCTCCAGGACAGCTCGATCGACCCCCCAACACCCCCCCCCGGCCCGTACGCGACCACAGTCTGGACGCTGCCCCCTGGGGGTGACGCCACCCTGTGTGTCCCAAACGCTGCCTGCCATGAAATACGTGTGCGTTTCAGTGATGGATCCCAGGGTTTGGGTGTGTGAATGCATTTTTTTTAATTTTAGTACGTGTAAATGCAACTTCGCATTCTTTGTGGGGAAAACTGTAGTTGGATGTGTAGTAAATTCTTTGCCTTTTTATTTTAATTTTGTTGTATTTTGCTTCTGTGCTTTTTTTTCCTCCACTGATGGGTAAGCCTTGCCTTGTAACATTATTAATGTAATTGGGTTTGCTCCTCTGAGTTTAAACTTGCCTGTTGCTCCGTTATATTATTATTAAGTGTAATCTGAATCCTTGTGGAGTAAAACCTACTGTTATACCATTCACTCCGCTCTCCCTTGTGCTTTGTCTCTCAGATGTGTGAGTCAGTGGGCAGTGTGATGTCACAGTGCCACGGTGTGACGTTTGTTTACTGGGGTAAGAAGGGTGTTTGTTAGGTGTCAGTGCCTACTGCTATCAATTCATACTGTAATATCTCAACCCCTCCCCCCGTTTCCAGTTTCCCGAATAATGTGATTCTTTAAAAAGTGATCGCAGACAGTATCAGAAAGCAAACCTCGCCAGTGTGAGTGCGGAGATGTGTGTTGAGTGAGCATCTGGAGTATAAAGCAGACATCTTGTGCAGTTGCCGTTTCAAGCTGCACCCAAGTCATTGGGATAATTGTGAGTCAGCCATCTGTTCCCTGTTCTCAAATGCCCTTCTAGTTTCAAGGCGCGGACTAAAGTGCATTGATCTCTAACACAGCGTCGTTCTTATCCAGCTGGACGATGCTATAATGCAGTTTTCACTGACCTTGACTCGCCCCTGCCCTTACGTGCTGTCTGTTATTTAAAACCTCCTCAGTCTGCTTGTTCAGTACTAGAGCGGTGACCTTGGATATTATGCTTTAGTGTGTCTTTAAACCTAAGCTGGAAGAGCTCCGAAGCCAGTTTTTCTGGCTCTGCACCACAGACAAGTCTATTCTAAGCAACAAATGGGGGCGTTTGTGATGACATGTGAGAGGAAACACTGGGATCTTCAAAGGTAACAAGGTCATTATGAGGAGTAGTAGTAGTTGTAAAATTGCATGTTTGTTATTTGTAAAATCCAAAAGCTGCTTTTGCAAGTGTTCTGGTTAATTTAATTCTGCAATATACATATTGTAGATACACATACTCATTGGCACTTCAGTTCACACTCTCCACCTCAAAGTCTCCTGCCAAATGCCAGTTTGGCAGCCACAGACTCTCGGCACAGGCCAGAGCAGAAGTGACATCACCCGAGTCAGACCCTATGACTCGGCACTGGCTTGAAATCACCACCCTCGTGCTAGACGCGTCTGCACACTCGTTTTCACTACGCAGACTCCTCCACTGCAGCTGCACTGAGAGTGTGTCGGCAAAGGAACAAGTCACTTTCAGACAAAAGGAGACGGATGGCGCTTTTCATTGCATAATACTATTTTTAATTAAATATACCAATACAATCTGTGAAGATTACAGTCTACATCAAGCTTTCTTCCATTTCCTTTTACACACGGAAAGTCGCAGATGTTCACAGACGCAATTATCCCCACCCCCAATTTCCGCGACCTCACTTCCCCATGCCGCCTCACTTCACCAGCACGACCTCTTCTGGAAGAAGGATTGTGGAAAGACGAGGGGAAGAAGTCTACCAAGATGTAAGCTCCTAAAACTGTAGCGCAGGTTTGATCAGAATGGAACTAATGCACAATGTGATGATTGTGGGGGGAGAGAGGAAGGAAATCACCGGTGGACGCGATTCGTATCGAGTCCCTGTGGAATCACAGGACTGTTCCCCGCAGGACTATCACGAGGCTTCTGTCTGCCCCGGGACCACGGTGTCGCAAGGCCGTGATACATTCTGGGCAGCGGTGGATGAGAAACCGAGGCTCGTGAGCAGCGGCTGCTCACACCGCAACACACACGGCATCGGGAGCGATCCGTGAGAAACGCGTGGCTGATCTGCCATCCTCCCTGCGCCCCCTGACGTTCAGAGCTTCGAAACACGTCTTAAACAAGCAGACCGAACGTGGCAAAACGAGAAAATAAAAAGGGCCAGCGACACGCAGTAGAAATTCTGCACACGCACAAATATGCACAGCCATGTTCAACAGACTACAGCATGACATTGTTCAACCAATAATTTGGCTTCTGGACTTCATAATGTGGCAAATTTGTTTTGCTTTAACTAAAAGCCTTTTCATTCCCGAACAAGAAAACAAAAAAAAATCCAAACAATTAAAAATAATAATAATAATAATGACTTGTCTCAGCCAAACAAAATGAAAGGACTCGTGGAAACGGCACAGTTCACCGCATGATCTCCACTTGCAACTAAAATAATATCAACAAATAATAATGATTAAAATAATAACACACTATGGTTTCCTCAAACATTGTACCCTTTTCACCTCGGGACCTTTTCAGAAAGACAGGTTTCCGTGTGTGCATCAGGTCGGACTGACGCCGGTCGACGTGCTTCGGCTTTAGCGAACGTGACCGTCCAATCAGGGAGCCTACATTCAACTTCCTTTGAAGTTGGGAGTCCAGCTGGAATAATCGATTCAGTTCCTCTAATAGACTGTGAGAACAAACAGTAAGAGAAGTACAATACAATAATACAAAAAAAAAGCTGGTCATTCCTAAGCAGCCTAGATTCAGAGCTTATTGTTTTCGTTCTTTTTAATATTGCAGAAGGGAATAAACAATGCAGACCCTTATAAATACAGGATTATAAAAAATGCATTCTTAGGTCTCACTTTTGTGTCACACTGACTGTCTGGACTCCTACAGTCTTACAGATGTGGACAGGAAACAGAGGCCGAGAATAACACAGGGCACTAAGGCAGGCAAAGATCAAATCTCTCAAGAACTGATTCACACAGTCCAATATCGATCAAGGGAACGGAACAGCCGACAAGTGTGAAGGTGTACAACGTTTGGAGATCGCTAGGTCTCGATTGCTTCGAAAACAACAGAAAAAAAAAAACAAATCCCAACACCACAAAACACGATCTCAGCGTAGTCCACACTACGAAAGACCGACTTCAACGCAAAAGCTTCATGGGTGATGTTTGGGACACGTGACCAAACGACAACAAGACAAAAAAAACAAACAAACACACAAACGACTGAAAGACTAATTATTATGACTACCCCCCTCTCTCAAAGAAGGAAACAAAATAATACTAATTTAAAGAGGATCACTTTGGTGGTGCACTCTATCAGAGTTTAACGCAGAGCAAGAACAAACAAACAAACAAAAACAAAACACACGACAGCTGTGGGGGCTCTTCAGCAGCCCTGCTCTGGAACCCCAGGCAGCATTCTCAAAGTGCATTCCGGCAGGCGATTGTGTGCAACAGGAGACCCCCCCCCACCCGTCCCCCATCCTCCCGTCCCCCATCCTCCCGTCCCCCGACTCCGTTAAGATTGCGATTGCCAAGGGGGTCTCGGCCCTCGGGACTACGGGGCAGAGCTCGGCCGCAGCGTTGGGCGATCGTCTCAGGAGGTGTCAGTGTTTCAGACCAGAAGGTCGCCTTTGCTCTAGCAGAGTGAATATTTTCGTGTAACTAGGTTTCTCGGGGCTAAATTTGCTCCCCGGTTTCTGATTGATCTGGTGGCTCTGTTCATTTACTGCCGAGCCACCACGTGCGCGATTCCAGCAGGAGAGAAAGCAGCCATGCAGCGGCGACGTCACCGTAAATAAAATGGTGAAGGTTTCCACCGGAGTGGTTTATTCTGTGCCGGCGTGGGTACGGGGTACGACCTCGCACTCTTGTTCCAGTCAGAGCCCGTGGGTGAGGTTGCGATGCCTACGGCTACACTGGTGTTCGGCTCATGATTGCAGCAGACTCCGGCGGCGCAGTGAGAAGAGTCACCAGTCTTCTTACCTGGACACCACAAGTCCTAATTAACCAACGATTGCTGAGCTCATGGTGTAAAGCGGAGGGCTGGGGCTGGGCGTATCGGGAGCCCGTATGTGCAGAGTGTTGGGTTTCTGTTATAACGGGTGTTCTAGGTGTCTACCCAGCATTCCCCGGGGCCCTCCGAGAGACCGCGTGCCTCCCGCCTCCCACCGAGCAGCGGACCCCACGGCCTCCTCTCCCCTCTGTAACCCGTCCTCTGTGATGGTGAAGCTCCCAGCTGAAGCTCAAAGCGCTAACGGCCTAAAGACACTGCGAAACGGACTGCAAACACAAAAATAAAACACAGAACGCAGGACGACAACGTCTGCTCAGGCGTGGCGTTGAGCGCTGTGGACCCCCCAGGTGGGACACGGGGGTGGAGGGAGGGACGCCCCGGCGCAGCAGGATTCCCCCGGTGAAGGGCTGCACCCCCTCCCTCGTCCGGGGGCGGCGCCGGGGCTCAGTTAGTCTCGTAGGAGGAGAGCAGCGCCGCGTCCACTGGCTCCATGCAGGAGGGGCAGGTGAACGACCTCATCAGCCAGTTGTCGATGCAGTCCACGTGGTAGATGTGCAGGCAGGGCAGGAACCGGATGGGGTCTCCGTACTCAAAGTCCATCATGCAGATCACACACCTGGGCAGGAGAGGGACAAGGACACGGGCTCAGCCGGTGCACAGAGGTTGAGACGCCACTCAGTACCTACTACACTGAGGGTGATCCTAGGCCCCCTTTACTACGAGAGCAGTGATATAGAGCATGTAGCTTCTCCTCTGATCTATTATTATAGCAGTAGTAATACTTTAGCTGATGCCTTTAAGCTTAAACCTGCTGTGACTTACTCCTTGACCTTCTTGTCGGAGGGCTCGGAGCCGGGGTCAAAAATGCCCTTGGGCAGGTGCTGGATGAGGCCGATCCTCTGGGCGATGCGGATCTGCTCCTCCTCCGTCAGCTGGGTGGCCAGGCGGGGCTGGCTGGGCGTGGGGTGGTATACCGGCACCTGGACGTGCTCCTACAGATCGACCCACGTGGCATACGGGTGCACACATGCAGTAATACACACAAAGGAAAGACAACAGCACACACCACCATACAGCCACAGTTGCATAAACACACAGAGCAAGCGAGGGTCAGACAAACACGGGAAGACAGAGAGAGAGAGAGAGATACAGGAAAATATTATTCTCTATTTTGAACCGTTTCACAGACTAACAAACTATGCTGCGCACCAAGGCTACGCTTGTCAGTTCAGAACATTTTGGGCCCCAATGTCTCTTCATTTAATGTCAATTTGTCTGTGCTCAGGGTTTATTTTGCTTTGTTTTTTTTTTTTTTTTTGACCTGGTGGCCGGTGGCAGTGTTAAAAGGCATTTTTTTCATTTCTATTCAAATCATACACTTGAAAAAAATTGGATAGCTGATGTTTACCATTAAGAAACAAGAGAACAATTATAATAATAATAATAATAAAATAATAATAATAATAATAATAATAATAATAATAGCAGCAACACTAATACGTTTTTCTTTCCTTTTTTTTTTCAGGATGTCTGCACCAGATCGCACCACAGCCAGGTGCTTTAATGACGAAACGCTTGGAAGAAAAATTTAATCCTGGTTTTCCTGACAGAGGACTAAAGTTAGGAAAATGTGCAAACCCTGCTGGAAAGGGTTTTGCAGCAATTGACTATTTTCTGAATACCTACTTTAGGCAATTCCAGCAGACGATCAATAGGTACCAGTCAATAATAATCAATAACCCCACTTCCCCCGGGGATTCGTTTTTGTGTATCGACACTACGGCCCTGACCTTGTAATACATCTAATCTGAATTATGTGTCGTTTTATATCATTGCACAGATTAAGGATGCGACGCAAACACGCGAAATATGCCCTGTGGTCTTAATGTAGCATTTCAATGAAGACAAGTGGTTTAATACAACTATGCACGGCAGTGAGTATATCTGATAAAACAGCGATCCGCAGTCACTGGAGAACTGCATATACATAAATAAATGACATCATTGTGGCCACTGTGACACACACGTTAAATTTAATCTCACTTGAATCGTGTGAGCTTCTCCGCCATCTGAACAGAATGACGTCACAACGCTGATTAGATCTTTATGACGTAAGGGATCATTTAATCACACAAATATGTAGGAAAATAAACGCCTTGTGGTGGAGCTGTCTAATGCCAAAGAAAAGTCGAAGACGACTACTCCCTAGACCTGGGCAAAACGGTGCCACTTCAGCAATCAGTTTATTTACATCCCCAAAATAAACTTTGACTGAGGAACCCGTGCTACTACTGTGTTACTACTAGGCTTACTCATCCCGTCTCGCTTTTATTTCGCGTCTTGAACGGCCCGGGTGTTGATTTCCTCGCCCGGCTCTACAGCGAATCCCCGGCCTGTATTTGTGTGCGTTTCCCCGCTGCTGCACCTGATAGGGCGGCGGCGGCTCTCCGGGCAGGCTGGCGCCCTCCGACTCGTTCAGCAGCGACAGATCATCCGCACTCTGCGAGGAGAGGCAGTTCCCCATGGGGCTCGCCGGAGCAAGGTGCCAGCTTCAGTGGAGGGGCGACCAGACGGAAACCTAGCCCCCGCAAGTGGAGCTCGGACTCGGGGCCGGGGAGCCAGGCAGCTACCGGGAGTCTTCACCCGAGTCACGCCGATCCACGGACAGCGGCACACGCAAGGGGCATGGGCCGCCGGGCTGGACGGGTTCAACGGACTCCGCTCTGGCCAGAATAAAACAACCGGACTGGGTTTGATGTCTATATGTCCGTCGCGCCCGCTGGCTGGCTTTATGTGAGCGCTCCAGATGCCTCCATCTCCCCTTTGCTCTGTTTACAAACTGCAGGGCCGGAAGTGCGCCCCTGGGCATTGTGGGAGTTGTAGTTGCGGTCGTAAATGCGGTTTTGGAGTTGAAAACGTTGTTGTAGTTTTCGGCCGTGCCTGGCTTATTTTACACAAGTGGGATGTATTTAGTCTGTTTATTCACTGATTACTTATTTTAGATACAATCCGTGCGGTGCCGATGCTTTTGTGATTAATAATACAGTAGTACAGTCATGATCCGTTTCCTGTGCCGCACACCTCAACCTCCAACCCCAATCACATGACGGGGATAAGGCCGCCTCGCCGCCCATTGGCCCAGCCCTGCGTGTCGTCACTAAGATGGCGCCGATGAGTTGAGGGCTCATGTACAGATACATGTTTTTTTTCACCTCGGCGTGCGGTTGGCAGTAGTAATTTGCGCGGAGGCTCGTCCGGACACGGCCAGCCGAGACCCGGAGACCGATCCAACACGCAGGGACAGGCGGCCACTGTGTTAGCGACGCGGCCGGACAGGCGCAAGGATGCAGATCACCCTGAAGACGCTGCAGCAACAGACCATCCAGATCGACATCGACGCCGATCAGACGGTAAGCGACGCTGCGGGTCCCGGGGAGGACAGCGTGAGGGAGCCGCACAGTCGCCCGTTAAGCCCCGCTAATGCCTAATAACGACTTAATTGACATGAAACGAGGTTATGCCCAGACTTCCTCTTCACTAATCAGTCAAAATAAAAACATCGAATCTGTTATTATGGTTTTCTAACATCAGCGGTGCTTTCTTACACACAGGTGATTTAGGCTCATGTCAACTCAGAGGCGATGGTGGGTAAAATGTATCTTCTGTGGCCCGACTTTAAAGAGGGTAATTTCCCCCGAATAATAGTGATCTGCCGTTCAGTTTTACAGTAAGTGCTAATTGAGGGGTTAATTGGTTAATTGGTGTTTCAGTTGCTTACACACGCACTGCTGCCCGGCTGTTCAGGTGGCACATGTGACTCAACAGTGCTGTGCACGTAAAAGGCGTTTCCTGAAAACGTGAAGTCCCGGTTATTGAGGCTCCTGGGCGCTTGATTGCGGTGTCGTGGCCGTGTTTGGGTGCTGATACGGGACTGCTGTGCTGCAGAGACAAGGGCGGCGTGTCTGACCCGGACAGCGTGGCGTCGAGCAGTTTGACAGCCAGGGTGACTAACAGATCAGCAGCAATTGTGCAGTTGATTAATGCCAGTGCACTAGTATACTTGCTTATAACCTTTAGATTGTTGTGTATGTAAAGTATAATGACTATCAGTTATTGGGTATAATTTTCTTGTTGCACTAGTTAATCTATCCAATACAAATATAAATAGTCAGTATAGTGTACATATACATACATGTCTATTATTTTAAGGATCAACATCAGACAAAAGAAGTTACCAGTGCGCTAATATTCCTCTGCAATTGTTGCTGTTGTTTTGGCCGTAAAGTCCTGTCTGTGTATTGAAGTAGGCATGTGTTTGTTTACTTACTAATTTTCTACACAATCTTCTTTTATTAACTCTGAATATGAACAGATGATTTAAAATGTTTGAGCTTGTTATTAGATTTGCTGTTGGGTCTCATTAAGTTAAAGATCCCCCCATTATAGCCACAGCTTTACATGGGGCGGCCCACCCTGGTTTGCTCCTGCAGACCCATCATTGCAGTGTGTGTGGGGAGCTTTCTGGAACTGTATATGGCACACGATCGATCTTTAACCCGGTGTGGCCCGGTGGGGGCGGTGCCGGTGCAGGTGAGAGCTCTGAAGCAGAAGATCGAGGAGGAGAAGGGTGAGGAAAGCTTCCCGGTGGCCGGGCAGAAGCTCATCTACGCCGGGAAGATCCTGCAGGATGACACTCCCATCAAGGACTACAAGATCGACGAGAAGAACTTCGTGGTCGTAATGGTCTCCAAGGTAGGGGGTGTGATCGGCAGACGGGCTCGGGGTGGGGAGGGAGTCCTGCCTCTGCCCTTGATTTCTAATTGTAATTGAATTGGACAGAATTAAAGTAGCACATATAGCGGAGCAGTAAACGGTGAAAGTGACTCTCCCTTGTAGCGTAGAGGGCACCGCTCCGATCGTGGCACTCCCCTCCCTGTATCCCCACGCTTGTTCGCCCTTCTGTTTCTCCAGATGAAATCGGCGGGGGCGGCCCCGTCTCCATCGTCGGAACCGGCCAAGACCCCAGTCCAGGAGTCTGGTCCGTCTCAGCCTCCGGAACCAGCTGCGGCTGCCGTGCCCATCCTCCCAGAGTCCAGCGAGCCCGAAGAGGACCCGGCGCCCCCTGCAGCGCCCAAAGCGGAGACCCCAGCCAGGTATGCGTCAGGGAGCCAGACTCCTGCTTCACGGCCGTGTCTCTGCAGCGCTCCCCCGTCTCCCCAGATGGTCTGATCTAATGCGTCGGGTTTGGATAACCTGACACCTGATAGACGCACTGTCTGAGCAGCACGTCAGTCGTTCTCCGCAGTGTTTGTGGTTCCAAGTTTGTCTGGATGTGTTTGTGTTATTATAATTTTTTCTTGATTTCCCCTGCAGTATTATTCTGTAATGTTTATAATGATTGTTTTATATTTTGTCACTCTAGAAGCTCCCAGCCGTCTACAGAACCAGCCCTGGGAGGAGATGCCTCTTCAGAGCTTGGTGAGAGACCGAGGGACGTCTCCGGCCTGTTGTTATGATTATTATTGTTCATATACACTCACCTAAAGGATTATTAGGAACACCTGTTCAATTTCTCATTAATGCAATTATCTAACCAACCAATCACATGGCAGTTGCTTCAATGCATTTAGGGGTGTGGTCCTGGTCAAGACAATCTCCTGAACTCCAAACTGAATGTCTGAATGGGAAAGAAAGGTGATTTAAGCAATTTTGAGCGTGGCATGGTTGTTGGTGCCAGACGGGCCGGTCTGAGTATTTCACAATCTGCTCAGTTACTGGGATTTTCACGCACAACCATTTCTAGGGTTTACAAAGAATGGTGTGAAAAGGGAAAAACATCCAGTATGCGGCAGTCCTGTGGGCGAAAATGCCTTGTTGATGCTAGAGGTCAGAGGAGAATGGGCCGACTGATTCAAGCTGATAGAAGAGCAACTTTGACTGAAATAACCACTCGTTACAACCGAGGTATGCAGCAAAGCATTTGTGAAGCCACAACACGTACAACCTTGAGGCGGATGGGCTACAACAGCAGAAGACCCCACCGGGTACCACTCATCTCCACTAGAAATAGGAAAAAGAGGCTACAATTTGCACAAGCTCACCAAAATTGGACAGTTGAAGACTGGAAAAATGTTGCCTGGTCTGATGAGTCTCGATTTCTGTTGAGACATTCAGATGGTAGAGTCAGAATTTGGCGTAAACAGAATGAGAACATGGATCCATCATGCCTTGTTACCACTGTGCAGGCTGGTGGTGGTGCTGTAATGGTGTGGGGGATGTTTTCTTGGCACACTTTAGGCCCCTTAGTGCCAATTGGGCATCGTTTAAATGCCACGGCCTACCTGAGCATTGTTTCTGACCATGTCCATCCCTTTATGACCACCATGTACCCATCCTCTGATGGCTACTTCCAGCAGGATAATGCACCATGTCACAAAGGTCCAATCATTTCAAATTGGTTTCTTGAACATGACAATGAGTTCACTGTACTAAACTGGCCCCCACAGTCACCAGATCTCAACCCAATAGAGCATCTTTGGGATGTGGTGGAACGGGAGCTTCGTTCCCTGGATGTGCATCCCACAAATCTCCATCAACTGCAAGATGCTATCCTATCAATATGGGCCAACATTTCTAAAGAATGCTTTCAGCACCTTGTTGAATCAATGCCACGTAGAATTAAGTCAGTTCTGAAGGCGAAAGGGGGTCAAACACAGTATTAGTATGGTGTTCCTAATAATCCTTTAGGTGAGTGTATATTATTATTGGTATGTTTTGGGGAGGGTCTTGAGGGCAGACGTCTGTGATGTGGAGTGTAGACACGAGCCCGCTTTGGATGTTGGTCTCTGATGCTGTGTGTGTGTCTGTGTCCACAGTGACGGGCGCCGAGTACGAGGCCATGCTGACGGAGATTATGTCCATGGGCTACGAGCGCGAGAGAGTGGTGGCTGCGCTGAGGGCCAGCTTCAACAACCCACACCGCGCTGTGGAGTACCTGCTCACGGTGAGAGCCCTGCCCCGATCCCTGCATCGCACTAAATCAGAACTAAGGTGGCCAGACTGGGACATACAGCACCAGAGCCGTGTCTGAGGCGCCCGGCAGCAGGCCTGGTCTTGTCTGCCGGAGTGTGCTGGTAGATTGATGCTCATCGGAGACGCTTTATTTCTGGCCGATGACATCACACGCGCAATGTGGGCAACTGCTGAGCTCTGAGATCCGCGGCTGTGTGATTCCCACGTCCCGAGGAGCGGTGCGTGACTGTGTGTGCTCTGTTTGGTTTGTGTGTGCAGGGGATTCCCAGCAGCCCCGTCCAGGTCAGCACCCGCCCCACAGACGAAGCCGCGCCTGCTGACACCCCCACAGCTGAAGGTCAGTCCACCCCAGCTTTTCCGTGTAGTTTGTTTTCATATCGGCACGTGTTCGCTTTTGACATCTGTTGCGGGACTGAGCTTTGCGTGTTGTGTGTGTGTGTTGCAGGGGACAACCCCCTGGAGTTCCTGAGAGAACTGCCGCAGTTCCAGAGCATGCGCCAGGTGATCCAGCAGAACCCGTCCCTCCTGCCCGCCCTGCTGCAGCAGCTGGGCCGAGAGAACCCCCAGCTCCTGCAGGTGAGCGCCCCGGTCGCCGCAGACCGCCTCCGCCCTCCCCGCCGCCCGACACGCTCGACCGCATTGTAGGACGTTGTCCGGGACAGAGAGGGGCTCTGTTCGACACCCCTGCCTGGTTTGGTTTACCAGCGGGTTTTGTGACGGCGTTTAGGGTCCCGGACAGATCACAGGGGGGCAGGGGTGCCGAGACAGAGGGATCCAGATCAATCAAAACATCGACTGATCGGGGAGAGAACGGACTGATGACTGACAAGGAGGAATTCAGCAGAAGTCAGTAGAATAGGTTATTCTCCCCCCACACACACATTTATATATTTTTTGAAAATAACAAAGTAGGTCAGATGTTAATGACGTCCTGTACTCGTTCCCCTGGTTGGAATGGGCCGCATTGCATCTCTGCACTTCCTGCTCCCACACGGGCTCGTCAGCCGACCTCCTCCTCCGCACAGCGAGACCACGGAGGACGCAGCCATTGGCTCGCCGAGGAGCCACAGTCTGGGGAAGGGCCGGATGGGGGGGGGGGTTGGCACACTCTTACGCCCCTGTGAATCACCCCCAGCAGATGGTGTCCTGTTTTAGCTCAAGGTCAGCATTGCAACGGCCTGCGAGTCTTCAGCGCGGAGATCGACGGCACCCGGAGCTCCACTCCCACACGGCCGAGATTCAGATCTGCGCTTTCCACGCTTTGAGAAGGAAGAGGGGTATTTTCCGTGGTCTGATTAGACCCGGTTCTGCCCAGAAGTTCCCCTCTGCCCATTGTCATGTATTTATTTGTTTGTTTTAATGGTAACTTCCTGTCTCCCCACAGCAAATCAGCCAGCACCAGGAGCTGTTCATCCAGATGCTGAACGAGCCGCTGGGGGAGCTGGGCGAGGGGCCCGAGGCGGAGCTGGGGGCGGCCGGGGAGGACGGGGCTCCCGTCAACTACATCCAGGTCACGCCCCAGGAGAAGGAGGCCATTGAGAGGGTATGTGGGCTTGTGGGAGATGGGGGAGGGGCTTGAGGGTGTCGGGGGGGAGGTGGCGGGGCTTGTAGGCGGCAGACCCTTCCAGCAGCAGAGAGACGGGTATTTAAGCTGTCTGTTCCCCCTTCTCTCTCTCCAGTTAAAAGCCCTGGGGTTCCCGGAGGGCCTCGTCATCCAGGCCTACTTCGCCTGCGAGAAGAACGAGAACCTGGCGGCGAACTTCCTACTGAACCAGAACTTCGAGGACGAATGAGGCTGCGCCCCCCCACCGCTTGTATTTTATAATAAAGTTTACATTTATTTAAATTGACAACAGAAAAGGAAAAAAAAAACGCATCTAAACGGGGGAGGGAGGCTCGGGCCCGCTGTGTGTGGGGGTGGGGATGGGGGTGGTTAAGTATTACAAATGATTAAATTCTCATGAATTCCAATGGAATCGCTAGGATATATCGTGACAGATATTCAGTGTGAAACTTTTAAAAGTTAGTGGGTCGGGGCGGGGGGTGAATAAGTGTGGGGGCCGGTTTAGAGTAATGGTTGCAGATCCGCGCCGTGTTTGGAGGAGCTACAGAATCTGGAACCATTATTTTAAAGTGTCTGCAGATGTCCGGGGTGGGGCGGGGGGGCGAGGAACATATTGAAGCCCCCGTGGAAGGTGTCGGCAAGATCTGAGCGGGGGGCGTCTGTCAGCTCGGGGTGAGGCGCGTTCTGTCCAAAGTGTGTTGTCCTCTGTCCCGCTCAGCTGCAGGTGTGTAGTGTGCTGTGCTGACAGCCCTGCGAAGGCGCTGCGCTCTCTCTCTGAGGGGGATTTGGCTGTTTTGTTTGTTTGAATCAGCTTTAGGGAAGTGCTGAAAACACCCATTTAGTTTGTTTGTTTCTGGGCAGTGCGTCATCTAAACTTCCTGTTCCTCACATTCTGACTGGCGTGGCGTTCGGCCGGCGTTGCATCTCGGCCGCGGTTCCTGTTTGTCACGTTCCAAAAGAAAAGCTTGTGAAGTTCGTCGAGGGTGACTTTCATCTGACTGTCCTGTGCTAAATGGACGTCCATATTCCATTAAATGGGGAGCTTAGAATCAGATAATATGTTGTTGTTGTTGTTGTTGTTGGTCACGGTAGAAGCAGGATTTGTAGGAAACTAATTTTTATTGTTTGTATGTTTTTAACAATATTGCATTTTGGCTAAATCTACTGCCTTTTTAGACTAACTTTTAAATGATATATTTTAAACCTATTTTAAAAGTAAACCTTTTTATGAAACAAACCTGTTATGCTGATCAGATGAGCTCCATCTGCAGGAGTCCGTGTCTGCATGTATGCGTGTCTGTAGGCCTGGATTTAATCTTGTACTCGTGTGAGGGATAACGAAGCCACAAGCCAGTTTTTTTTATCCGATGACTTCTCAGCTTCTTGATTTTAGAGCAACTAAACAAACGAACAAGAACCAAATTGTTCATAAAAATGCAAAGGCGCTGATTATTGTGACTGTTTGTGCACCCAGTCAGAAATGTGGGAGGAGGGCTGGACGCAGCGCTGCTTTCAACCCGACGTGAGCGACACGTTTTGAGTTGTCCTGTCCGAAGTGTGTGGAGTGATGTTATTTTTTTTTATAATTCCTTAAATTAATTAATGAATGGAATGGAGGGGGTGAATGCTTCTTGTAGCTGAATCTGTAGTACATATCTGCAGGACTGATTTGCAAAGGCTTTTCTGTAGTCTTTTTGTGTTTTGTTTTTTCTGGGTCTCATGATTCGGGACCAAGCCGCGTCCCTGTGCCGGGTGTTGTGTGCGCATCCCTGTGTGTGGGGTCATTTTAGGGGGGACGGAGCTTCAGGATGAGTTTGATAAGTGTACCTGAACACTATTTGCCTTGCCCAATAAAGTGAGTTTGAAGAGAGTGCTCTCCCTCGGAGGGGACCCTGTCTTTGTGTCCAGTCCAGCTTGTGTGTCGTTCCGCTGTGAGCCGTGTCAATGCCATGATAGGAACACGAGGTTCAGTGCGTCTACAGACCAAATGGTTTCAGATCTGTTTTCACAGTTTGTAGCGTATGCAGCGTTGTCTGACTTCCTGTTGTGGATAAAGTCTCATTCCTTAACACTGTCCAGATCTGTTATGACTCAACACAAAGGATTGATTTTATTTTAAATGATCTGATTTAGTTCTCTAGTGAAAGTAACGCACCCCTCATTCTGGAATCTTTACTGTTCCCTATAGGATTAATTAGTGTTCAGCAATGTGGCAATACATCGTTAATGAACAATTAGTTTAATCTGTGTTAAACCCAGTGAATCTCTGATTAAAGATCCTTCCAAAGCAAGGGTACGTATTGAAGAAGCGAAGCCCGGCGCGGAGGGATCGTTCGGTCTGAGTTCTCACGCTGAAGAAGGGATGGGGGGGGGTGTTCAAGAACTTTCTAAAATGTAGCCAAAGTTCTAAAAATACATTCCAGCAAAACCAAAAAAAGCAAACGGACTGGGCAACAGGATCACAGAAAGCACACGCAGTGACACGTGTTCAAGCCTGGTGGAATGCAGATTTTTCTCAAGTCAGACAGATGCAGGACATCTAAATACAGTCCGCTGTAAATGTCCCGTTTTCATGTGTGATAGAATCATCCATATCTACAGTCAAGCTCCAGTTGTTGTGTAAGAAAAGGAGAGAGGGCTATGACATCCGATCCAAATCCAGGCTTTAGTGTGAAGACGACTCAAGTGTATACAGGACAGCCGGGGTAACGTGCGTCTGTGCTGCCGTTTCACCGCTTCCCCCACTGAAGGATCAGCTAGTTTTACAGTGATTACGAAGGGGATGCATCTTTGCTTGGGGGGAAAAGTGATAGTCTGGAATTTAAGTTACTGGCATGAAAATGTTAATGTTGACTGTTTTATTAGTTAGTTTGTAACATCTGAAAGCCAGTGTAGTTGTTTTAGTCTGGCTTTAAGCAGTCAGGTTTTCCTCTTTCACTGCCGTACTGATCCCTGTCTGTGCCGCTGCCTGCACTCCCTGTGAGGAATGAAGTCTCGTTTCTGTGCAGGGGTTTGTGTGACCTTGTGCAGTAGCCCATCTGCCTGCCAGCCCCAGCCTGCCCAGGAGGCCTGGAGGCGGGCCGGGGGGGCGACGCATGACAAGCTAGGCTTCGTGCCCAGACCTCCTGCTGGGCAGAGGGGATTTTTCTGCTCTTTGGAGACTGAAGAAGGAAAAAAAGCTACACTAGAAGCCCAATACTCTCAACTGCCCCTGTGCCAGACCCCTCTGTGCAAGTGTCCAGGGTATGAGGTCATACTGAGAAATAAACCTAAAATAGGACTAGTTGTGGCTCAGAGTGAAACTCACTGTCTGAACCAGCTCTTAATAAAGACTAGCCTGTCTGTGTGTTGGCTGATTTAACTGATCTTACTTTAGGTTGTACATGTGTGTATTTATACATGAGTGGACCTCATGACCCTATCCATGCAAGTAAACGTGCAGAATGACTTTAGTTCTGGTTGGCCACAGCAGCATTATACATATACAGGTCTCTACAGATACACACATTTATACACATCTACACCAATATATAGAACTTTGAACATTCACACGTGTAAACCTGTTCAAATCAATCAGTAACTGGTTCATGTAAAGATGAAGGGACCAGTGTGGTCGTCTGACAAAGAACTGCACACAAATGGAGACGCACTTTATCGAAGGACTACAATGCAATACACACAGCGCCCCGGCTGGGGGCTCCAGCACAGCCTGCAGCAGGAGCAGAGACGGGTTACTCTGATTTCACTGCAATGAGGTGATGTCCCTCCCAAAAGAAAGCTGTGCAAAGGATTCTCCATTGGAAACCAGTGACCTGGAGATATTCCAGTCGTGAAGGACGGGTGAGGAGGAGAGATCATTTTTAACTCACTCAATCCATATGGAAGTAGATCAATGAATGAATATACATGTGAATATAGCAATATATTAATACACGCAAGTAGATGCATACATGTCCAAGTTTATCACAGGAAAAAAACAAATTATACAATTGTTTATTCGCATGTACTGAAGGTATATTGACTGATCAATACAAGTACATGCATGTATAAATGTATCTACGCACACACACGCACCTGGTACAACCTCTTCTGGCCGTGTGAAAGGACACGCACTGCTGTGGGGCTGTTAGCCATCGTACCCACCGTGCCAGCAGACACTCACCGCTGGGCAGATGGTCACACTGGTTCTGCATGATGCAAGAAAGCAACACACACTGACGCCAACTCTGCTCAGGGGGCACGTCTGACGCACAGGCCGGGTGACATCCAAACGCATCGTTTATTGAGAAGAGGCCTCCGACACGACCTACACCCTCGGGCCTGTGATGGAAAGTGGGCCCTGGTTGGACAAAGACCTCCGAGGTCCGTCCATGATGGGCAGACGTTCCCTTCATCTGGCCTTACAGACACAGAATTATAGCTCAGCTGAGGGTAATCTAGCGATACACACAGTAATAATGTCCTAAACACTACAGCCCACTCGTACATCCAATAACCTCACAGCAGGGCAATGCCAATCATAATGAAGTACACTTTACGAAATGGTTTTCATTTAAGTGACCGGTTTAGTGAATAACACTTTTAAACAAGGGCTAAAAGAAAAATACAAGCAAACTCTTAAAACAATATTCAGATTTCAATGTACATTTAAATCTGTATTATTCATATTGAACAGCATTTAAATGATCATAAACGTTTTAATAGAAATACAGCGCATTACCAGGGGGTGGGGCTAGTTACGTCTCACGATGCTTTGCGTATTTCTACCAGACCTTGTTTGGTTGAACTTCAGAACGTCTTCAAAATAAATGTTGAACTTTATTTTATTAATAAAAGCCGCTCCTCAAACGACACAACAGTGACATTGGATCCGCATTTCCGTTAAGATAAATCAATATGACGGTCAGGCGCGTCTTCTTTCATGGAGGGAGAGAAACAAATAAACACAAAAAAGAGAGAGACACAGGCTTATCCGCCATCTTTGTTTTTACCCAGCATGCCCTTGGCGCCAGCTGCAGGTCCCATCACACCTACGTCGTCCGGGAAGAGAGCGGTTTTACTGGCGTGACCATGCCGCACAGGAGGCCCTTGACTGTCCACGCTCAGCATTGTTGTTATTATTATAGAAGTATTGTAATAAGTGCGTCACTGTCTTCTCAGAATAAGAAAGCACTAAAATAATACATTTATAATGAAAGCTGTTACTTTACCACAAATTCATTGTTATCGTATACTTTGTTTTCTTGGCTTTTTAAGATCTAATTTGCTGAATTTTGCATTTACTTTGCTACATATATATATACCTAAACGTATTTGTCCCCTGTGATTCACTTAATCGGCCGTGTCCTACTGTTGTGTGATTCTATGTGTTTATCGGTGTTCCCAAGGATAACAAAACCAATCGCAGACTCTTCAGTTGATTTAGAGACGAGGATTGTAACGTTTGTTCTCTGGATTAAGACTTGAGAGGTTACACACAGACGACAATAATAATAAACACACCACAACAAAAACCACGCGGACACCGCAGGAGCTTACAGTCAAGAACATCCTTTTATTCAATCAGTTAAAGGTGCTGCTCTTCAAAACTGCTTTTATTATTATGGAAAAGAAACTGTATTTAACACATGCATTTCACCATGAGCGGGGGGGTGTGCTCTCTCGGACCCAGGAAGCGCTGAGTTGGGGGGAGGGGTGCGGGCCGGGCCGGGGTCCGCCTCTACCTCACGAAGCGCCACCGGCCCGGAGTGGGCTGCGACTCGAATTCGGGACCGAACGGCCGCGCTGCGCATACGCGGCGGGCTGCGCTCGGGGCCGCTGAGCTCTGCCCACTGGCGCTGGCATCGAGGTACGGCTCGGAGCTCAGAGATCGCTCCACCGACGGACTGCGATGGGCGACTGACGGGACGCTACTGGAAGGAACCCCGGAGACGGGTCTCGCTTCCTGCCAAAAATAAAAATAAACGCCGCTGCTGTGTCCGCCAGTCACAGGACTGAAACTGCGACCGAAGGCCCAGATTCTATGAAACACACCAACCCATGGCGGCTTTCCACCCGGGAGACGCTCAACAAGAGCCTGGAGATCAGGGACCATAAACCACACACTAGCAGGTGGTTCTAGTCCGTCTGTAGGTCCCACTAGAAAGCCAAGCTGACGTTTTGACTGAACCCAGGTCTGGGCGTCTGAGAAGCTCTGAAGACAGACGCCGGTCGTGTCTCAGCTTGGCCGATTGAATTCACCATCGATTAAGTCGAAGGAGACCAAGCCACAGCAGCGACAGAACTCTAGAGACGGTTTGTAGTCGGGGTCGAAGGTCAGAGGTGAAAGGTTCCCCTGGCCTTTCTTGCGGCTCGAATCTGAAACCCTCTCTCGAGCACAGAGCTGTGGCACGTCCTTTTTAAGGTGCTTATAGTTTTTTTTTTCTTTTTCTTTTTTTTCAATAGCTGGTCTGGGACCACTATATAAAAAAGGTGCCGTATGCAAACTACCCTGTTACGATTCGTAATCCGATGCGCGCCTCCTGCTCTCGACGCTACAACAACAACGAGCAAAACCAAATCTGATTACAAAACAAAACAGTGTCCTACCCCCAGCTCGGCTCTCCCCCGCTCCAAAGCACTTCCTGTGTCGTCTTTTTTTTTTTTTTACCCCGATAGCAAACATCTCTCCCCCCCGATTCCCCGCCCCTCCACCCCACCCCCCGAGCCCACAGGTGTAACTTGTTCACTTACATTAGGTGTTCAATGGAAAAGCTGAAGAAATCGGTATGATATACATTGTGAAGCATACAGACAATATAACATATGTGCTAACTGCATTCCGCTCAGACACTGCGAATTAAACCCCACACGGGGGACAGGGAGACAGATACGCGGCTACAGGCTACTCCAGTGTTGAGAGAGAGAGAGCGAGAGAGGGAGGGAAAGGAAGAAGAAAAGAGAGGAAGGAAGAGGACTTTTTTTTTAATTTTTTCATTTTTTTTTTGTTTAACAATGAAAAGAAATAAATCACACCAATTTCCTTTAGTACTATATATACGGTTTGAAAGGCTAGAAGAAGCAGAAGGAGGAAGAGGAGGGGGAGGAGGGGAAGAGGGAGGCGTTTCTCAGGAAGGGCGCTGTGTATATGAGATCGGGCCGCGGGGCGGGAGGCACAGCGGGCGGCCGGCGCGGCGGCAGGGCGTGGCGGGAGGGCCGGGGGGGGAAGGCTGGCTGCTGGATGATCTCACACACCTGGACTTCCTATCGATTTAAAAGGGTTCGATTTAATTGCATCCTCCACCACTGGGAAGATCTTGTCTTTCGTCTTGAGGGAAAGTTGGGCCGTTTCTATCATTCCTGGGAGGACTGTAGATACTGTATATTATAAAGCAATATATATAAAGAGAGTCGGGCTAAGGCAGGTGAATTCCCCTGTGTTGAGTCTGACACACAAACGTGCCTCTCTGACTCACTGGATTCAAAAAGGGGCTTTAACTACAATGGTGCATTATTCCCACCAGGCCTACAAACTGCTCAGGCTTCAGTTCAGACCTAATGACCACGACTGCCTTGAAAAGAGCTTTTTCTTTGGGGTTCCAACATTTGTCTGTCTGAGAGCAGCCTGCCCGCCCCCCCGGCACGCCGAATCCGCCCCACTCTGCCCGGGGGCGACGGCCGGGGGAAGTGCCTCTCGTCGCGGCCTGGAATAAAATGAAACGCCCCCCCCCCGTTAAATACAAAAAAGAGTAGAAGTAGAATAATGCTTTTTTTTTTCCTAAAATGTGCTTTATGATAACACTTATTTGTTTATTATCTATGTATAATAGAGTTGAATGTACTTTATATCATAAAAAGCACCAGTTTCATTTAGTAATTCTTTTTTAAAACATTTTGTAAAATTGTTCCTTCAGCCCTCCCACGTTAAAAACAAATCATTACAAATAAAACATTTAAGATTTTTTTTTTTCTAAACGAAACGAAACAAAAACAAAAAAACAAAGAAATTCAAAAAAATCTTTTCCCCAAACTTACAAAGGCTGGGATAATTCTCAACCCTCTTATTTAGAGTCCAAGGGCCCGTGGACTGCAAACAAAAATAGAGTTTTTTTTTCTTTTTCGTTTTTTTTTCTCTTACTTTCTTAATCTCTAACATACAAAGACAATTAACTACCCAATGCATTGCACTTGGCTCAATCAACATAGATTCAATAATAATACTTTCCATCCAAAAACAAAAGTAGGCTGTTTCTCGTAGTCAAACGACGGATCTTCTCGTTTCCTCCGTGTTTTCCTGTGACGTGTTCTCCTCTAGTGAAGTGTGGGTGCTGTGGGGGTGCCTGCGGGTTTACTGGGTCACTAATATACGTCTGGGTGTGCCGTCGACGGGGTCGGGCTTCAGAAAATAACTAGACTGCCACTGAGCTTATTCTAAGAGTCCCACAGACTGACCCGTCCCTGGCGTCCGGACCAGAGACGGCGCTGTCCACGTTCTCGATAGCTTATATGTGAAAAAAAACCTGAATTCATGTTGAACTGATTGCATAATGGGAGACATAGGCACTTCCATATTTGTTTTATTATTATTATCATCATTATTATCATTTTATATATATATATATATATATATAAATATATATATATATTATTTTCTTTAAGCTGAGAAAATGGCTGCTGCTGGCAACAGTTAATCTCACCCCCAGCCATGAAGAGACACGACGAGGCAGTCCAGTTATTTGGTGAGAACGGTGTGTGCTGTTTCGAGTGTGTGCTGGTTTTCCTTCTCAAGTTTTAAAATGGAAACAAAAGATTAAAAAACAAACATGGAAAGAAACGTTGAAGGATACAGGCCAAAAACAAACAGAAAAATCAACCAAAACGGAAGAGTCTGTGTGGATGAAAAGGCGTCCCTTTCGTAGAGCCGTGTGTCTGTCTGTGTTTGGGGGCTTGGTTTGTGAGTCTGTGTTTGGGGGGCTTGGTTCGTGTGTCTGTCTGTGTGATGCTGGTGAGTCAGCCGTTTGGACTGTTTTGCATGTCAAATGTATGGATTAGCGTTTTTTTGTTTGTGTGGGACAGGTTGCGGAGGAAGGTAGCCCGGCTGTACCGCAGTGTGGGGTGTGAAGGTATTGTCTGGCCACTGCTACACCGAAACCTGGTTCATACTGTGGGAAGCTGCTCTAAATCCACACTGTACTTTATTGCGTTCACAATCGAGGTCGCTTGGTGTGATACTTCGGCCTCATCTGATTTACCAGGTGGGTCGTGATTGGCCAGCCCAGAGGACGGGTCTTCGCTGGTGTCCTCACCACAGGACTCGCAATGACCTTTGAGCACCTGAACGTGGTCGTTTGCTCTGAAAGCCGGTCTTATAGGCAAGGTCTGTTGTCAATCGCTGCTGCCCCACTTGGCTCTCCGGCCCCGCCCCGCACCGCAGCGTACTCGCCTCCCCACGCAGTACTGTAGTACAGAGCGGCTGAAAATGTAAACATGAATGTAAACTTCGCAAGAAAACGAAATCAAAACAAAAGGGAACCTGTGCACTTGATCACCAGGAACCACTGGGAAAAACTGGAAGGCCAGACTGGGATATCCCGACAAATGGGGAGGTGGGATCTGCGCCGGCCAGGCTAGTGACAGCAGCGCGGACGCAAAAGAGAGATGGTGGCAGCTCAGTGGGGGGGCTGATTGCTGATCCACAGTCTGTGTGACGTTTCCTGTAGGTTGTGTGCAGTGTCAGAGAAGGGGGGGGGGGCAGCCAGGGCTTTCCCAGTCCATCCCACTGTGGGGGTCCGGTCCAGTCCAGGCTCCCACCTCCCCTCTGAGACTGTGCCCAGCCCGAGTGGAAGACCCTCCTGGGACCGGAGCTATGGGGGACGCCTTCCTCTGTGTTAGTGCTTGTGTGTGTGAGAGAGAGTGAAGCGCCTCAGAGTATAAAAGCAGGATTACAATTTTTGTTTCCCCCAAGAATTACAATAAAATGAAATAAGGGAACAAAACGGGAATAACTAATGAACCACTGACTTAAGCAGAGACGTGCGACGGGAGCAGGACAACTTAAACAGAAAGAGAAGGGAAAAATATAAAAAACGGGAAAGAAAAATTATGCCAAATAAAACCAGGAGAATGAGCCTTTGTTGAGGATAAAGTCTGGCTGCTGACAGAGATCAGGTGAGCGCTGGCCCGGGGGTCACTGAAGGACAGAAACACTCTCAGGTACGGGCATGTCTGTGTATGTAGTTCTAGCTGTGTGTAGCGTGTGTAAAGTGTGTGTGTGGGTTTGTAGTGTAGACACCCCTCTCACAGTTCAGCCCAGCCTGGTGCTCACTGATGCGTTGCTCCTCTGTCAGCGACCGCTGTGGAAATGTCTGCTCACTCGGAGACAGGAGGCCGGGGTCGGGGGGCTGCCTGGGGTATTTCCACGGTCTGAAGGCTGGTGAAGGCAGCCGTTCTCCACGATTGCTGGTGTCTCCTGACGCTGCCATTCCTATCAATGTGTGTGTCTTTGTAGGCGTGTGTGTGCGTTTGAATTAGAAGCAGTGGGGGGGTCGGGGGGTCGGGGGGTCCACGGGGCAGGAGGTGGAAGGGAAGGTGTTGGACGGGGGGCACAGGGGACGGGGGAGTCCTTGAAGTGTGCCAGACGTCTGGGCAGTGGCTCCTCTGAGCTCTGCTGGCGACGGTTGATACGGTGGGTTCTGGTGTAATACTGGCTGAGTCATGTCCGGCTCGCTGCGGAGTGAACAGGGGGCCACAGCTGAGGCTTTCGACTGGTCCACACCGATGCTCCTTCAATCTGATCTCCTCAGCCCTCCTGCAGCGACCCGGCCACCGTCCACTCCCAGCAAGGCCGTCCGCCCGGTCCAGACTGACTCCGGAGGTCGGTGCCAGAGACCGTTAAGACTAGATTTCTCCTATGGCGAGGGAACAGGCTGCCCGGGGAGGCTGTGAGTTTCCTGGCGATACGGCGAGACTGTGTGACGGAGATCCGTGTCGCTGCCGTGTTGTCTGGTGCGTCTCGAAGCCGGTGCGTCCGTCTGCTTTGGCCGGTTGGTCGTGGTTGGATTATTTTGTTGTTCTTTCCTGTTGTGAGAGGACTCCTTGTCTTCCTCCTCCCCTTCCGGATTGGGTGATTTTCTTGTTTGTTTTGTTTGTTTTGTTTTGTGTGTGAAGTGAGTTTTTCTCTCTCGTTTTCTTGTGTATGATTTGAACGTTTTCATTAGGATGCTGATTTGGGAGTTGCTCTTGTTTGTTTCTCCCCTCTCGGCGATGCGGGGGCTGGAGGGCGATTCCTGTGTGTTTCCAGATTCTGATGATGGGTTCTTGACGTGGTTTCTCTTATTTTGTTTGTTTGTTTTTGTTTGTTTGATTTAGACAGATCTTGTCAGAGGAACCAAGACTGCAAGAAAGAAAAACGGGAAAGACACATTAACAACAACCGAACAAACAGACAGAAGACGGGGACAGACGGCCCCCTGGGACTTTTACACTGTGTTATGAGAGGACTATTTCATATCAAGACTGAATCCACGTCTCAGTCACACACGGCCATTGGCGTAGGTCTCCACCAGAGGGCGCTCCGGCACCAGCACTAGACCAGGCCGTGCACTGAGCCCGTTTACCAGGGGTTCTGGTATTCGTGGCCTGAAAAAGGTCTCACTTTGATCCCTTAAGCGAATTATTTTCACAACAGGATCTGTGCAACGGGTTCTGATGGTCTTTTACAGCTGATGGTTTACAAAATACTGTTGCTCTCAAGGCACAGCTGCTACACAACCCACTACAGTGTGGAAGGCTATGCGGGTCTCTGAAAGCTCGGACGGGACAGGAGGTCCAGAGCACAGCGCGTCTCTGACGGCTGAGGAATTCAGAGCCGAGACACAACCCAGATGAAACGCACAAGCCCAAGAGAAATCGCCTGAAGCAACAGGGGTCTGGCATCCTAAGATTGATAGAGAACCCAAGAGCCTGAAAGAGGGAGTGCAGTTCCCCACGGCGTGGCGTGCGTCTCCGGGGGCCGCGAGACTGGGGGGCTCTGTGTGCGTCTGGCTCGGTATTGTCTGCGGGACAATGACAGCGTTTTGCGCTGCGAAGGCATGAATGAACGAATGAGTGAATGGACGCACCCGTGAGACGACCTGACTCAGCACAAAAACTTGTCAACGAGTCACTTAATTATCTAACTGTCTGAACTGTAATGTATCTTGTTTAAAATGATGCAATTATGTTATATATATGAATATATTATTATTATCTTTACTGTGCAGAGGAGCATTTGACTCTGCAACTGGCTTTGTGCTGTTGACTCTGTAGAGCATGTCAAGTTCTCTCTCTCTCTCTCTCTCTCTCTCTCCCACAGCAGTCTCTTGGCTTGGCCGTAACTCCTCCTTCCTCCCCTGACTTCCTCCCCCTCTCCCTGTCTAATCCTTGGCAGTGCCGACTCCCTCTCCTCTTTCCTTATGTTCCCACCCCCCCACCCCCCCACCTCAAGTTCAAGTTCAGCTGGTTGTTACATCATGTCTCGTTGCTGTGGGCAACCAGACAGTCCGGACGTGACTCCGCTGAGGAGCGTGGAGCCGAAACTTCACTCCCGCCCCGCTCTCTCTCCTCCCCCCACTCCTTCCCAGGACTGCACCTCCTGTTTCAACCACCAGGGAGCTCCTCTGTCCCACGAAACAAACTTATTTTTCTTTCCCTTCTGCTCGGCCACAGAACCCCACCTTCGCTACACGACCCAGGAGCCCTCGCTGTGTGTGTTTCTCTGCTTGGTATAGATACAGCACAGTCTAGCACGCTTTGATCAAGAGCGCAGCGCTGAGCTGAAGTGCGATTGTGAAGCACAGATATGAACGCTGGCTCTGCGATGTTCCCTGCAAGCTGGTGCCCGGCTGCGGTTCTCACACTGTGGGCACGCCCCCCTGCGCTTCACTCCGCCAGTGAAGGGAAGAAGGGGAGTGAGGGGGAAAAAGCAAAAATAAATAGTGCGGATGTGTTTCTTTGTGTATCCTGTGTCTTTGTGTTCACTACAGTGTGTGTCAGTGTGTCAGTTCTGGGCTGCAGGGTGTCCAGTGTGACGGTGTGTCAGTTCTGGGCTGCAGGGTGTTCACTGTGGGGGTGAGGGTGCTCTGCGGCTTACCTTTAATGAGAAAAGTGCATTGTGATATAAGAGACAACACACGGCTCGGCTGGAGTCACAATGAGTGCTGCGGCGCGGTGGTTAGTGGGACGAATGCGAGTGAAACCAGCTGGGAAAAATATGGCTGTGACTTCAGGAGGAAGAGCCACGGAAATCTGTACCAACATGGAGGAGACCAACCCAGAACACACACACGCACACACACACGCACACGCACACACATACACACACACTCCACTTGCTTGTGCCGGCTGGAAATGCAACAGACTCCGCGCAGGAGGTGAGAAATATCACAGCCTGCTAGGAAAGGCAGAGGAGACGGACCCTATTCAGCATCTCCTTCCTGTCACACGGATTCCCAGCTACACTGTACATGTGTCGGGTGCGTGTGCGCCGCTGTGCACCGGGGCCCTGTGTCTCACTACACCCGATCACGCAAAGCGCAGAGCCCACACGCGTGCAGCTCAAGTGCATCCCTCTCTTTTTGGAGACTAAAATTGGTGTTGGAGGTGTTGGGGTGTCGGGAGAGGGTCAGGCTCTGTGGGGGGGCAGTGTTACCTGCGTCTGCTGGGGGATGTTCAGAAAGTTGTTGTCCCGTGATCCGATGCTGACAAACCTGTTGGCAGCTGTGGAGCCTGGCGCTGAGTATGCTGTGGAGATCAATCAATCAGTCAATCAATCACTTTATCAATTAAAGTCACATTACAGAGGGATCAACACAATCAGTCAGTAAAACAAAATTGCAGGGGTTGGGGGGGGTGTGAAGAGTGTTGTGTGTGTGTGTGTATGTGGGGGGGGTCCTACTGTTTGTGTTAAGTTGTGTTGTTGGCTTTTGTCTTGCCCAGAGCTCTGCCATACTACAACAAGCAGCTTAGACACAGCTGTGGCACCAAGCACAAAAAGGAGCATCCAGCAACACTCACTGTGTCTGGGAGCTGGGCCTTGTGCATCTCACAGGGCCTGAGGCAGACACTCACGCTGTTGTGTTTTTTATTGTTGTTTTTTGGGGGGGGGGGCGGCCTCATCTGACTGTTCTGGTCTGTTACTGACATCTCTCTAACACTATGGCAAGCCAAACCGTCATTTAGAGACATCTCGAAATACAACAGAAATCTTAAAACTGAACTGCAGATATCTCAAACTAAGGCCATTTCAGAACAGGAAGTCAACTGCAGGTATCACAAACTGACTTCCTGTGAAAATGCTGTATGTTTTGTATGGACTTCCTGTCTCTTTCAAGATATGTGAAATTGGAGTTGTAAATGAGATGTGAGATATCTTGAAATGGAGTTGGTTTGAGATATCGGCAATTCATTTTAAGACCTCTTAAATTGTATTTCGAGATGTCTCTACATGACAGTTGGGTTTGCCACACACACATGCCTGGCACGGAAGACACGTTCAGAAGGAAGCAGGTGCGAAGTCTAGCACAATCAGACCACTACAAACTTTGCACCAAAGTACAAACTACAAAAGACATGATTAACGTTGTTGTGCCAGACAACTCAATATTTTAATTATTAATATATAACAATGGTTTACTTGACTTCTTACACAGCCCCTACTACTGACTCAGATCAGAGGACCAGTCAGGTGTGTTAAAGCCTGAATACACACTCTGAGACCGAATCAATACAGAAGTCAATATCTCACACTGCTCCTGCACTTGCACTGTGTCAATGAAGATTTGGCAGTTTTTTGTTGCTTTATATTGATGTATTTGTAATTAAAAGAAACCCCAAATATAATCAACACCAAGTTTTGTGTTTGGGATTAATGTGAACCAACTGCGGCTCTGCCCCGCGGGAGCAGGGTGGGTCATGGGGCAGGGCGGGGTATTTGATCGGCTCTTATCGATGACAGTTGAAAGCCTGCCTGTGTCTGCCAAGGATTTTAATATAGCAGGTTCGAGAGGCTTCGAGCGGGGAAGGCATCCCAGCGCAGGACACAGCTGCGGCCCCCTGTCCGTCAGTGCCGGGGCGCGGAGTGGCTTGTGCAGGGGGTCAAATTTAGGGCAGTGGTGTGCGGTGGACTCCAATGGCTGCCGGGCCAGACCGGTCAGATCAGCTTCCTCTACATTCCTGGAGCGGGGGGGTGAGGTTGGCGGGTAGGGTGGGTGGGGGTGGGGAGGGGGAACATTTGGGAATCGGGACAGTCGAGGATGGGGGAGGCAGGAGGGGTGGGGAGACTGAGACGTAAAGCAAATGGAAACCAGTTCCATGGCCTTTGCAATAAAAAAGTAAATAAATCAAACGTTATGGGTGGAGAAAACGAAACCAAACGTAACCAAAAAAACAAACAACAGTGACGACAGGATTTAAAATCCCGAAACAAAACAAAAAGGAGTAGCGACAGCGACAACGTGTTCCATCCAGTGCCCCTTGTGTATGGGTGACGGCCATGTTGGCATGATTACCCATAAGCCCCTTCGGTGGGAGAGTCAATTCAAAAGGAATGGCAAGCACACCCCAGAGTAACGCCACTGATGTGCGGACGACCGTGCTCTGAAGAAAACCCCCCCAGAAACAAACAAAAGCAAAAAGTAACACCAAAAAAGAACTCAGAATAAAATAAATAAGGTGGGAAAATGATCGCGCCCTCCGTCGGGACTCTGGTGCGGGGTAAGTGGGTGAAGGGGGCACGGCCGTTGGAGTCCACGCCACTGCCCTAAATCTGTGCTTGGGAGGGAGGGGAGGTGGGGGGGTGGATTCAATCATACTGCACAGGCTCAGAGCCGCCAGAACTTCGACCGCAGAGATCGTGGTGCTTTTACAGAAAGTCTGCGTGCTTCTCTCTCATTTTTACTCCCCAGTGAATAAAATTGAAAAGGCTTTGAATTCTTGACAAAATCAATAGATCAATCAATAAACTGTGGACTGGATTGAAACTCCGCTGCCACGCTGTGCCGTATCGGCAACGAGGAACAGAGGAGCGAGGGGAGGAGGGAGAGGAGGCCGCTCCTGTTTTGGACTGGGACACCGTATCCATCTCAGACAGACTGGTGGTGGGGGGTGGGGGAGCTGGGGTTCCAGAATGTTCTGCGATGGATTTTGGTTTCCGAGGACAGATCGGAGAGAGGATGGGGGGCTGGGGGGACAGTATTTGAATCCAGCCCTGTGTTGGGGCTACAGGGGAATGATTGGACAGTTGGTTTTGGGGGGTTGCGAAATGTGGGTGATGGAGTTGTTTGAGTAGGTGGTGGGGGTGTGTGGGGAGGTGGGGGGGTCTGTTGCGTCACTTACACGGAGATGTGGGCGAGGACAGTCCGCCATCGGGGGGTGTGCTGCTGGATTTTGTGTCGGGCATGGGGAGGGGCACTGGACGGGCCACTGGGGGGGGCGGCGGCAACAAGAAGGAGCCCGGCATTTTGCTCTGGCTGCTCCCGTTTGGCTGCGGACAACACAAACAGGATGAGGCATTGAAACTGGCAGCTCCAGACCAGAGGAGAAAACAACAAAACTAAACAAAACTAAAATAACAACCCCAAAAAAACTCAAAAAGTGTCTCTTTCTCTTAAATCAACCCCTCAGAGGAGGAGAGGGGGCAGGGGACGGAGAAATAACTGGAGTCCCTCTTTGAAGAGGAGCCACGTTAGGTGAGTGATGAGCACAGTGTGGGATTAGTCACACAGCACCAGAAAGAAACAACAGAACACCACAAAAAAGAAAAGATACTGGATCCTAAGAAGATGTAACCGTGTCCGCGCTACGCAGCGTATAGAGAACCAGCTGTCCACTGCTGCACTCTAAAGTGTCCGGAAAAAACATCAACAAAACAACAACTTCGAACGACAAAAACGACAGAAACTAAAATAAACATGCACAGAGAAGACCGAGATGGTGTGGAATCGGCGCAGCGGACCACGGGAGGTGCGGAACAGAAACCCTAGATGCGTGACGCACTGTGTGTTGAGTTCGCCCATCCTGTGCCCGACGCAACAACCCGGGGTGTTTACAGACACTGAGCCGTGACTGACCGGCCCGTGGCACCGGTCGCCAGTCGGGGGATCGTCTGTGCTGACCAATCAACACAGGGGAACAGGAACCTAGCGCAGACAGTCGCCTGCGTCACGGCCGCGCGCGCCCTGAATGCGCTGCAGTGTCGTTCGGCGCACTAGAAAGGAGAGGTGGGGAAGGGGGGTGGTGTGATGTCATTTCCCGTGTCGTGTTGCGAGGTCGGCCCCAGCACGGACACATTCGGCCGGGCGAGTTTGCCCTGTGTGTTTCTCTTGGACTGTTTGCTTGCTTGTTTGTTTGCCTGTTTGTCTTCTGTGTGCATGGTGCCATTCTGGCTGTGTGTGCATGTCTGTCTGTCTGTCTGTGTGTGTGTGTGCGGCTCAGGCCGTGTCCTGCCACACTCTCCCCCATCACAGACGCATGGGAAGACAGCAGCTCATTTTGAACTGGCTGTATTTTTCAGCTGAAACAACGGCACACGTGTGACTGGTGAGATATTCCTAAATAACAGCGGCCGCCATGAAACCGGGTCTTCACACACGGGGAAAGGGCATGTAGGGGTGTCTGATCCAGAGACCCGGGGGTCCTGCTGTAGGTCACCTCCACTGTGACCAGGGAGGGAGGCTGGTATAGTGTGTGTATGTGTGTGTGTGAGAGAGAGGGTCTCTTTCTCTCTCTCTCTCTCTCTCTCTCTCTCTCTTTCTCTCACCTGTGCGCTGGGCTGTCCCGAGCCGTCGGAGCAGACGAACTGCACGAACTCCTTGAGCGGGTCCTGGCCGGGGTGGTGGTGGTAGCGGATGGTGGGGTGGGTGAAGTAGGGGCTGGACTGCTGGATGATGGAGGGGGAGGGGAAGTGCAGGGCCGAGGCTGAGGCACGGGGGCTCCCTGCAGACAGACAGACAGGAGAAAGCAGAAAGAGACGGGGTTACTTGTGCAGAGCGCGCGCAGCCCTCCAGACCTCCAGCCACCACGGGACAGAGACTTCCTGCAGGAGCCCCCCGTCCCGGGTCCCGGAGAAGGTGCCTTGGTGCCTCCCTGACCACACAGAGGACCCCTCCGGCCCCACTCAGACACAATGCTCCCGTTCTGCACTATGGAGTGAAAAGCAGATCGTCACACACAGTAACCGCACTGCCCTGACTACGCCAACAGCATCCCCACACGGGAGTCAACGAGGCAGGACACAGAGAGCAGACCAGCCCCTTGGCACCCGCTGCCACCTCCACCTGGGCGAGAAACAGCAGCTGCTCGAGGCCGCCCCATTAAAGGGTTAAGAGGCTTGTTTAGCACACAAGGGGACCCCCCCCACCAGCCTCAATGGCAACAAAATCCTGAAGCAGAGCCCACTGCAGAGCTCCCAGCTGGGGCTCTGAACCTGTTTTTTTTTTCTGAAGTATCCCTGTGTCTTGGCACTCTCTTGGGCAAGCTGGTGCGCGAGGGCTTCTGAGACGTGTGTGCCAGCCCGTGTGTGTGTGTGTCTGTGTGTGAAAACCCATTCTGTGTCAGTAGGTGTGTGTGGACGAGAGTCTGTCTCTGTGAACACTGGTCTGAGTGTGTGCCTCTCTCTGTTCCCAGGGCTCATCAGCTGGTCTTTGTGTGTGTCTGTGTATATCTGTATGCGTGAATCGGTCTCTGCGTTTCAGTGTGTAACTGTGTCGGGCTGTATGTGTGTCCCAGTATGTGTGTCAGAGTGTGTGTGTGTTTGTATGTATGTGTAAGAGAATGTGTGTATCTGTGTCCCTGTCTCTTTCTCTCTGTTGGTGCATATCAGCATCTGTGTGTCTTTTGGCATCTGTCTCTGTCTTTGTATGGGCACGTGGTTGTGTGTGTGAGCTTCACTGTGTACAATTCTCATCTTGATGTGTCTGTGTGTGCGTGTGTGTGTGTGCGTGTGTGTACCTTGCCATCTCCCTCTGCCTGGTGGATTTGTGTTATCAGGCCAGCCCTGCTGACTGGTGCCTGGTTGCGATACCCTGTATCGGCGTGGCAGCTGCCCACGGAGCCTGCCAAAGCCTGGCAGATTACGGTGAGATGGGCGTTTGATTTCCAGTGAAAAGCCGTCTCAGGCAGTCCCTTCCAGCCATCCTGCTACCCTGCATTTTCTCCTCTCTCTCTTTCACACTCCCCCCCCACCCCCCCAAGACTTAATCTCATTAGGGGCTGGGGCCGTGCCAGCTTCCCCTGGGAGCCGGGCCCTGGCACTGCCATCCCCCACAGAGCTGTCCCTGCTCTTAATTAACCCATTACAGCAGCCGGAGAATCTGACACCCCTGCCGCCCACCGCCGAGAGCGGGCCTTGCGAGGCGGCCCCAGCCCGGGGGAGCGGCCCAAACCGTGCTGCAGGCTTCAGAGCGGCCTAATAAGAGGACATCACATACCATCACTCCCATCTGGAAAACCCTGCACAGATCCAGTCCCCCCCACCCCCTTACAAAAAAGGACAGATCCGCCTCAGAGAAAGACGAGAGGAGGGCTTCACTCCCGGGCTGCAGGGTCTAAACAGGCCTGTTGCCGACTTACACAAGGAGACCTTCCCCGATTTCAGTTACACTCCCTCTCCCTCTTGCTCTTATTATTTTACACTCCCTCTCCCTCTCTCGCTCTGTTTATTTTATTGTTTTCATCTGAAACGTTAAAAGGGAATAAACACGACCGATCCCAGTTTGTTGTTTTGCACATTGAGTTAATCCAGCAGAACAGGAGGATGTAAACAGCGACCTGTTCAAACTTGCGGTTGGGCTGCTTGGAAAACACTCCCCCCCCCACTCAGAGGAGACAGGATATATGTCTGGAATACAATATCGAGCCGTCCTGGAGGCCGATACGCTGGGATCTCTCAAACGCCAGCCTGCCTGGGTAAGCGAATGATTAGGTGTGGGGGGGGCAACTGGCTGGAGCCGGGCCTGTTCTAAAAACAGTTCTAGTGCAGATGAGTATTTTTAGCAGTGAGTTTTTAAAGCAGTGATTTTTTTTGCGATGCCAAAATTGCCCGTGGTCCACAAGTCTGAAGCTCTTAATCCGCCCTGCCGATCGGACCCCCCGAGACCCCGAGCGGCACGTGGCGCTTCTAAGAGCGTTCAGCGCTGCGCTTGAGAGAAAGCTTTCGACTTGACCTCGGCGAAGATCAGTGCAGGGCTGCTGCACTTTCTGCGCTGTTTGAGCACAGTTTTACAGCGTTCCTGTGGGTTTGGCTCGCCTTCGTCGTCTATTGATACACCGGAGCCTGGGAATCCTGATACACTGCAATACATCTTCCCAAGGCATGTCTAACAGTTACTTCCAGGCCCTCTCCAGCCCTGCACAGCCCCCACTCAGAACAAATACATGTTTTCTATATACGGTAGAAAACCTAATATATTATTCATATGCCAAGATCGGCAGCTTTTTTGTATGAGTGAAAAACACATGATGTATATTAAATGTATTTCAGTCTGTAATCCATAGATTTCTGTTATAGGTTGAGAATCTACTGCAGAGATGAACCTCGCTGTGTATCTGCAACCTAGAAAGAACACGTATGGTTCGCGGACTAATATATATTTAAAATACATCCTGTGTATTTCACATTTACAAAAAAGTCGCCAATGTTGGCGTATGTCACACATCGACCGTGTATTAACAATATGAAACAGGATTATCTGATTCTAAAGTGCATCACTCTCATTTTATTTGTATTTTATTTGCCCAGAAGGCACCGCCTCAATACAGAGTGCTGTGATGCTGACTATCGCAGATCTACCACAAGGCCGCCATCTTGATCTGCCTGTCAGACGCTGAGAGACAACTTCCCTACTGCACTGCTACACACGGGCGTGCATCACCGGCCGGACATCAGGGCTTCTGGAAGCACACGGTCACGGCATGTCCAGGGGCACGGAGAAATGCATATGTCTCTCTGTAAAGGATGCAGTTAAACCGCAGTAAAACGCGGTTTGTGTACAGGAGGAGTGGGGGTCTATTTTCCTATCTCTCACCACAGCTAGAACATAAAAGCTTGGCAAGACGGATACACAGAGGCAGCGTAGGGAGCACCACCGGTGACCAGGCCTGGACATCTTGAATGCTGTGTTATTTTGGGTTGATTTTTACATTAAGAGAGAAAATAAACTCCTAATGGGTCCTACAATGGGAAGGAAGGGGCAGAGCAACAAACTTTTACAGACACCCGTTCCATTCTCTCTGCCCTCGTTTGACAGGACAGTGGTGTGTGGCGAGCGCAGGGGCAAATGTTTTGTGAGTACAGCAACACTGGGCATAACAGCCAGCCGGCCTGGCCCTTTCAGCATATGCACCAGCAACGACCCAGCAAGGCCTTCTGACCTGTCCTGCAGCACAACACTTTGCACACACGTCTCTCTCTCTCACTATAAGCACAGCCAGCGTAGCGTTAAAAAAGAAAATAACAGATAAGAGAAGCACCGAAAGAACAGGCTCTGATCAATAAACGAAGAAGAGTGAGATCCTGGGCTCCACACAGAAAGTCTGCAGCTACACTTGACTGAGGAGCCCTTCAGTGCTCTGGCCCTGCGCCCAAGATTAGTAAAGGAACAGTTTTCCATTTACAGAACCGTAGGAATGTCAAGCAGCTGTTTCTTCCCTGCCCTCGCTCTGCTGTGCGCCAGGCAGTGGCATCGCCAGATGTTGGTTTGCATCTCCAGATGTTGTTAAATGCATTGGTTTGTTTGTTTGTTGTTGTTTTAAAGCCATGCACTACAGCCTCCTACCGTCTTTAGAGTGGGTTAGTGGCGGCCCTGACACGTGGATCATGCCCAACCCGGCCCACATCTGAGAGCGCCAGGCACTGATCGCAGCGCTACTGCTGTCGCCCGCAGACACAGCTCTCGTTCATTTACAGGAAAAATAAATACAAGGCGGTTATTTTTAGTCTCGGATGAAAACGCGTTTGTGCTATTTCAGTACTTGTGTTGATTCAGTGCATTACTGTGGGTCAGAGGTGTGGACAGGGAGGCGTGGCGTGGGTTACAGGTACTGATCACTTATCAAATCCAAATGTCTAACGTTAGGTTCCCGAAAACCTTTAAAATTAACAACATTTTTTTTGTCCCTCTCTTGGCTTTCTATGTGATTGTGATTAAGGACAGAGAATAGATAGAGCCACTGTACCGAGCCTAGCAGGGACAGCAATGCAGTTAACCGAGGCGGAGCCCCCGGGGGGGCGGTGTGCGTCAGCCTGCGTGTCAGCCCTGGGGGGGGCTGCTCTGACACACTCAGGACTGAGCGCAACTTCAGAGCACAGTGTTTCGCTCAAACCGGATTTTTTGCTCCATGGCAAAATATGTGGCCTGTTCCTCTGAAAGTCATCTCTGAATGTCTGAGGGGCAAACCGAGCCACAGTGTTGTGGTTAAACACAGACGAGGGAAATCAGTTTGGAATTAGAAAAGTAAATAATTAAACAGACTTGCATGTTTTGTTCCGGAGCAAAAAAAGATAATATTTCTCAACTAATCTGTTTTTTAAATTAGTTCAGTTATTAAGTTACCCATTCCTACATCACTTGTTGGTCTCTAATCTTACACAAACACCGTTTCCAATTCCACAATTGTTTGTAATCGGATGTTTCAATGCACGCAGTGCCAGCAGGAGTAGGAGACATTTAAAGATTGATTGATTGATTGATTAGATTATCATTGATTGATTGATTGATTTGTTTAGGTAAGAGTAATCACAGGTGAGATTCGTTTGCAGTATTTGAAGTCCAATCACCACACAAACCAACAGCCTGGCGATGCCCTGGCAGGCTGGCAGAGCCCGGGCCCTGGGCACCCCCCCCTCCCTGCGGGTCGCGGGCTGGTATCTCACCTGGTCTCACTCCTGCCAGCACGGGCAGCGGGTGGTGGGTGAATGCCATGCGCGCCGACCTCGTCTGTGGCGACAGGGCGCTGCCGAAATCAAACTTTCCCGGCTTCTTTAGAGAACCAGGCGAGGACAGTCCTGGCAAGAGTGGATCAACAAATGGCAAAACACGATTTTATTACATTTTAACGGCAGTGTGCAAAGGACTTTTTGGTTCTTCTCTCTGTCTCTCTCTCTCTTATTTTGATCCATATATTATCTCTTTGTGTAAGTCCCCTGTTTTATTCCCCCCCAGATGATGCCTCCACTCTCTCTCTCTCTCTCTCTCTCTCTCTCTCTCTCTCTCTCTGTCCGTCTCCTCACGTCACCGCTGCACACAGGACCCGGAGGCCCGAGTTGGGCGAGTGTCCTGCGATCTCTCTGGCTGGTCTTCCAGTCTTTCCGCTCCCTCAGCACCACAACACCAGGAGGTTCGGAGACGAGACACTGGCAATACTGAAGGGGACTACAGCTTTAGAACATCACCATTATTCTACACTATCAAGATGAAGATGATTATGAATAATTAATTACTTACTTACTTAATTAATTAATTAGTCTACTTACTTATAATAATACTGTCAATGTGATTTACAGTGTTTAAATCAAAATCCACACACCACTGATCTTGTGACGTGTGCAGAACTGGAAACCCACCGTGCGCTCGGCTCCACGAATCAGTCAAGGATTCATTTATTTATTTATTTATTTTATATTGTGTCAAGGAATGAAAAACAAAAAGGCAAAAAAAAGGTATTGTTTTGATTGGGATTTCTACAGAAATAGAAAGCCAGTATGGAGGTACAGTCTGTTCAGTGGAGATGCCAAGAGACAGTTTTCTTGTGCAAGTGAGAACAAGACGTGTGTGTGTGTGTGCCTTGAGCAGAGTGGCAGAGAGAGAGAGGGAGGGAAGGAGGCACTGACGGAATCGTTCTGTTTTATATGACATAATTAATATGTTTATACACTGTACAGTTAAACTATTGTATTGTTTTTTAAAGCTACAGGAGATCACACCACATGTATGTGGAGAATGTCCTATTTTCCTACATTTTGATGTCGTGGATAACCTAACAGTTTGGGTTTCCTTTTGGATACAGAATTGCATTGTGGGAAGGTTATCATTAAAGGTGCTGTGTCTGCTGAAGATCGCTGCTGTATTTCTAAAGGGGCGATACAGAGACAAAGGCTGCTTTCAGATCAGGGCCTAAAACGCTTCATGCCAATATCAACGGGCTGAGTATAGCAAGTTTTGATACCAGTGATCAATAAAGATTAGTAAGTGACACACATGCTGACTTGCTGAGGTGTGCAGTCTGTGCACTGACACTGGGAAGCTGGATGCAGGTGTTTGTCAAGATGTTTGCTGTACATTTATCAGGGACAGGAAACCAAGGTGCAGAAATATGGGACTTGCTGCACTGTTGTCTTACTAGCACCCTTCAAACACTAACATTGAGCTTTTCCTTTAAATAGCCTGGTGCACAATTTCGGCAGTGATCTGCGAATTCGTACAAAATAAAATACAGGGCTTTGGAATGATTACTGTGTTTGATCATCTTGGAAAATGTGTATTTGTTCCCCCCTCATTTTCTCCACCAAGCCCTAGTGCCCAAAACAGACAGAAGCAATACTTTTTCAACTAACCAGTGGGCAACATGCATGAGACAGTGCCACCTCACAGACCCCCACAGCCAGCATCAGAGTCCCAGTAAAATACCACTTCACAACAGAGACAACAGCACCTCACAGAAACAGACAGTAACTGCACACGCACACAGAGACATGCCACTACAGACACGGGAGACACAAACGATCACACTGTCCTTTTCCCTCGAGGGAAAAGTCCTCTTCCAAAAAAATGAGCGTATCTTTGGATACGTTACAGAGTTTATGCGAAGGGATGTTATACTAATTTATCAAGTAAATGAAACCCACCACAGGCCTCTAACTGCACGTGTTAACCCAGCGTAACACAAGGTAGAGATGTCTGATCTGTAAGAGATCTCCATGAAAAGGCATTATATATAATGTGCACCATTTGAGATGACCGAGGGAAGCCATGACTTTTTCCACTTCCTGGTGCGCGTTATAAGTCCTGTTCTGTCTAATCCAGGGATTATCAGTAATAAATAGCTTTAGATTAAAGAAATGGCCACAAGAATAATACAAATGGATTATAATCCTCATCAGTCGTCCTTGCCCGGTCTTGCCAGTCCCAGGGGTCGATAAAGGACCTCTTTAGGTGCCGTGCTCCTGCCAGCCTGTGGGTGGCGCTGCGCTGGCCTTCCCCATGGCTGAGTTCCCACAGCAGGGCGCGGGTCAGAGCCGTGGTCAAGGGGAGCAGCTGGGAGAGACCCGGATAATGTAATGACCCCCCACACCTGTGTAATGACACGACTCGCTGCAGTGTGGTTGTCTTTTAAGAGCCGTTAAAAACACGCGGCTGAACGGAGAGCCCGCTGCGTGGCACAGCGGTGGCCAGATGCTGCTTTCAAGGGTGTGTTTGTTGATGCTCCACTGAGAGCGTAGGGGGGGGTGCAGGATTAATTGCATGGCGGGGGCTGGTGCTGTCGATGAGCGCCGAGAGGAACCGGCTCTGAAGGGGCCTGCTGGGCCAGACAGGTTCCCCTGGAGTTTGTCATTAAACCTGAGAGCAGGGAGAGCGGTGGGGGCTGCTGCTCGCTCGCGGGAATACAAACACAATCTCTAGGCTCGCACTGTGTGTGTTTGTGTGTGTGTGTGTGTCAGCGGGGAGGGGGCATGGTGGGTATGTGGTGCATCCGGCACCCACGCGACCCCCAATCTGCTCAGACGCTCGCGCACCACCGCCTGGTAGTGCCAGAAGCACACTCTGGTCCCCCCCGCGTCTGATCACCGCGCACCGGGACAGGAGGGAATGCGGTTTGGGATGGTGTTTTGAGTTGCAGAACGTCCTGCAGGATTGTTGAAGAGTCCAGAACGCAAACACTCCTGGGTGTGTGGCTTGTGGCTATTTGTGCAGCAGGCTCTCCAGACTCAGCGCCGGCTGGCACACTGGCCACTTGTGTGTCTTCACCCAAAACAAGGAGAGCGACTTCAAGTTTTTCCTCGTGTGCGAAAGTGATTACGCCTCGGAGCAGCGCGTTGCGAAATCGCAGGGATCTCATCCGCTCCCTGACCCCGAACGTCTGCAGCCCCGCGAGCGCTGATGATTAGTTAATAACCCGTCAGGGTCGATTTGCACGCGCCCTCTGTGGCACGGCTCCGATTCAGCGGTCCGGCGGAATCATAATTTGTTTATGTTTGGCACAGGAAGACTCCACGCATTGTGCACAACATTCGGGGTTTGTGCTGTCAGCGTTATTAAGACACAAACCACATGCATTTCTCTTTCCAAAGACCGCAGCCTTTAAACAACCACGTGGTGAAATGCACACCGTGCTACTCGAGGCGGCCTGGTTTCGCAGACCTTGATTCGCCACAGTCTTGGGTTTCTCTACCCAAATTTTCACTGGGCAAACCAAGACTAGTGCCAAACTGGGTCCAGCCCTTGAAATTCATATGTAGGCTGTTTTTTATTTTAAAGGGTATAATTTCAGTAAGAGCTCTAGATAATAATAATATTAATAATTAATAATAATAAAGCGCTGGTAGATATTTGCAGTGCTGTAGCTGTGGTTGTAAAGTGCCTCTGGGACCCAGGCAGGACATTAGTGCTCTGGGGGGATAACTACGCACAGGGAGGTCAGGTGCTCCACAGCCTGGCTACTTTGACCACCTGGGTTCAGCCAACAGCAAATGAAGGCATTTTTGTAGGCAGCGCAATTACAGGACAGCCACTGACCTAAAGTCCCTCCTCTCTTCTCAGTGTGTGTGTGTGTGAAGGATCTATCGACTGTCTGCTCTGTGCAAATGACTTTGAGCAGCATTGCGGAATGCAGCGGAATTCGGCGATATTCTTAGAACACGTATTCGAAAAGACTCCACACTTAGGACACTGCAGGAGACATACTGACTGCTACACCACCGGACACGCTGACTGACTGACCCCCGTCTCCAGACTGACTGGGGATTTTCCTGCTCCTGTCAGGTCTGTGCCCGCCGTTGTCAGACATTTAAGACACTGAGAACTCGCGCTCTCGGCGGCCCCTTCTAGACAAAATCCAATGCAACGATAAACAGATACGTACAGCAGCACCAGCACATATTCATATAAGGAGGTGTAGAGATACTAATCAGAGTGACCGGAGGTGTTATTATTTTCACCTTTACAAAATAAAACAATAACAAACTAAATAAAGAAACAGAACGGTGAGAGGTTTACTGCGCTGTGTGTCTGGACTCAGAATAAGAGAATAATAAAATGATATAAAACCAGCTCTCTCCTGCAATGTCTGCTCCTTATTTTTAAAGCAATCCTGATGCAGGTATCAGCCAGGTGGGCGTGTGTGCGCGTGTGTGTGTGTGTGTGTGTGTTATTCCTGGAGCAGTCTGCATCAGGAGCCTGTGTTGTCTTTGATTCTCTGGGATGCCACCTGCGTGGCACAGACTGGCACTCCATCAATCAGACAGCGGAGCCGCAGACTCGCGCCGCTACAAAGCCGCCTGTGAGAGGCGCTGCCACCTGTGAGAGGCGCTGCCGACTGCGGCCCGCTGCCAGGGCGCCGCGCACCTGCCGCTTCGCACACCCGGCTCCACCTTCGTCTGTTTCGTTTCCTACTTTAATTATGGACTGATCTGCAGGAGAGACTCTGACGACGTTTGTCCACCAGTACAGAGAGAGGCCGTGGATACCAGGCGGTCAGACGGGAACAAGGAGGAACAATCAAACATACGAACACACAGGAGGGGAGCCACAGTAAAGCCCCAATAGAGTATATAGATATACAGATCGGTCAATAATCAATGCGAGTCAATATGAAAGATTTCTCAGGTGATCACAAGAGGAGAAACAACAGAGAAACGCACAACACACAGTCACCCCCCCGTCACCAGAGTCTCCAAATCAACATTTTCAATACTAAATATGTAAACATGTGGGAAATCAAAAGTTTGGGGTCATCAATCTAACATGCCTTTGATTTTGATGATATCCCTCCACCCCCCACCAAGAACAGATGTGTTTTGTAACCCAGTAGTGCCCGTCACTGCAACACAGAGCAGCCACCTGCGTCCGCTCTTCCCTCCTAGATCAGGAGCTGCTCCTGTCTGTTGCCCCGCCAGCGCCATGCGGGGGAATATTCTCCGCACCTGAATCTCCTCTGTGCCGCCGGTGACAGATTTCCTCCGCTGAATTGCCGGCCCGCGCCGCTTCTGCGTTTCTCGGGGACAGACTGAGCGATTCCTGCGCTCGTCAGAAAGTGGGTCACGTATTCGGCAGTATCAAAAGAGAGAAGGAGAGCGAGAGAAGAAAAAAGGATGTTTTTCTTTCCCCGGCGAGGGAGGTGCTTCAAGGACGAGTTTTAAGGGCTGCTTGCGTCGGCTGCCGCGGGAAAAGAGAATCACAGTTTGGAGAGCGGGTTGTACTTGTTTTTTTTAAATAAAAAAGGCCAGAAATAGAGATTGTTTGTGCAACTGATTTTAGAAGTTCTTCATCAGAAACGGTCAGGGTGGGCCAGGTGAGGTCTGAGAAGAGTGTCACGGCTGTCCGAGCATGTGGTGGGGATTCAGACTGTAGCTCGGTTAGAAAGATACACGTGAAAATGCAAATACATGCATCGTGCATTGGCCTGTGTTGGTATGGACCCCATCTCTGAATGGTCTCGCACTGTTCGACAGACACCGTGCTGCTCATGTTCTGTAGGAATCACAGGCTGCGACTGGGTGTAAAGTCTCCTGTATCTCAGCCTGGGTCTTTTCCAGAGGCTTACAAGTTCTCCTTTTCAAAGACACGGCCGGCCCGACCCCGGCGAGGATCCGCACAGCTGTCGGCCGCCGCGAAATCGCAGGGCTTTGGGCGCGCTTCCTGCGGTGTTACTCGAGAGGCCCTTGAGTGACAGTTGTGAAAATCCGGGCTGAAGTGTCTCCTGGCGCTGTCGGCAGAGCTGCACGTCGCCTCACTTGGACAAGACGGGATTATGCGGTGTTTAATTTGCAGAGACGGCGAGCCAGCCCGGGAATCCAACCTGACAGAGAAACGCTGATCTTGACTGATCACTGGGTGAGGCGGGGGGGTGGCTGACTAACAACCCGACCCGGCCCTCAGACAGATAGCGGCACGAGGTTCCTCCTGAGTCACCGGGCTGCAGGGGAACTGGTGTGGCTGGTCTATGCTCTGATAGGCTCTCATACAGGTAAGACCTCACTACATAGAGCCATGGGAGCAGCTGTGCCAGGAGCAGACAGTCGATAGATCCTTCACACACACACACACTCACTTACAGACACGCAGACACACACACACACACAATCACACACATATGTGCACTCACACACGAGCCCTCAGACACACACACACACATAGGCACACAAGCTTATGCACACACAAACACGCACAGTCAACTGAACGCGCACGCACACTCGTGCAGACTCAGTTACACTCCAGACTAGCTGTTCTCGAAGGGAAGGCGTGCGTTCGTTGTGGAAGAGCGGGCAGCATGGGGGCTGAGCTCAGGTCTGTGTTTGCAATGTTAGCTCATCTGTATTTAAATAGCCAATCAGAACAGAGAGATCCCAGCGACAGAAGCCCCTGCCCAAACCCCCCACCGTACGGCCGAGCTGACTGGGAAGCAGTTTCTGTATCTGGAAACACAAACTGGGCTCCACTGGGTTAGCAAAAGCATCAGAATATGATCGATTTCCATAAATCAAGTCAGTGACCACTCCCATTCAAAAAACAAAACAAAAAACACAAATCACATCAGTAAATAAAACACAGGTCAATCATGAGAGGCTGACAGGATGGCCCCCAGTCTGTGCGGGAGATGCATATTGAGGTATGATAGAGTTGAATGTTTCTAACCATGGTAAGGAAACTGCGAGCCTTCGTTCTCATGCTTAATCTTCCGCTCCTGAACGTGCGCCAAGTGGTGCGGCACTGCAAGTCCAAAGGGGAGAAGGGCATCGTTAAAACAGAGGGAGGGAAGAGGGGGCGGTCTTGGGGGGGAACGGGGTAAAGGTGTGGGGTTGTATATGTGGGAGTCTAGACAGCAGAGTGAAGGGGTGGGGGGGATTGAGATAGCACAGGAAACAGCAGGGAGGTGCGCAGATATCCCTATGGTGCCACCAGGCCCGAGACACGGTGCTTACAAGAGGAAGGAACCGTTTGAGGGGTGCTTTTCTGTACTTCCCTCTGGCCGGGAAAGGTACTGGATACAGGATTAGCCTGGCAGTGGATTCTAGGACAGCAGGAACTCCTATCACTCCATTATCATCAGTTTTTTGTTTGTTTTCTAACCGGTTCCTTCCTGTTTTAAGCGCTGGCTGCCTCACAGCATGTTCAAGGGGGTGTTGACCGGTGGAACCACATGCATTTCTGCCCGCCCCCCTGGTAAAGCAGCAGGTCTGTATACATCTCTGAAAAGTGTGGCTCGGGATGTTCACACCACCGCCCCCCCCGGCCCCGTTCCCTCTGAACAGACCAACAGCAATAAAAGGAAACCTCAGCCACTTCATCACGGGGGAGAGCGGTGGATTGATCTCTCTTAATCATCATCATTTTGGGGTTTGTTGTCGGTTCTGTCTGTGGTCGTTCGGTGTGCCTGAACTGCCTAATTGTGTTCTTCAAGAGGGTACGGTGTTTACAGTCATGCTAGACACTGCATTAACCCCCCCCATCCTCCTCCTCCCCAATTTAAAGCGATCAGGGTCAAAGGGTTGCTGTAAATGGCATTACACTCCCAAAAGATACTCTAATCTGTCAACTGCCGAGGTTATCACTACTACTACAATCTATGGCTCTCCGGCTTCTGTGCTGCTGTAAACTGGCCGAGCGGAAAGCTCTGTTTCACGGGAAGGTGCCATGGAGGTTTGCGGACGGCGGCTCAGTCCAGAAGAGTGAGGACCATTCCCCGTTCTACTGCCCCCCGTCCCCCCTTTCCCCGCGGTCTCACACAGCCGCCCAGCGCTGGGGCCGCCTACCAACCCACAAGGGGAATAGGTGAAGCAAATCCCAGATACTCTCTTCCTATTCCTGTTTCTATATCTTGAAGTAGAAGCCACTTCATTCATTGACAGCACCGAGCAGAGAGGGAATTAATACTCCACTGCTTCCCTAGAATTATCCTCCCACGGCCTACTCTCCATTCCCTCCAATCAGCTGCTTCCTTTGCTGGACGTTCACCCGTGCTGCCCAATCACAGAGTCATGGTCATGTCGCATGTCTCCAGGACCACAGCCAAAGGCACTTTTCCCCTTCTGTAATAATCCGCTAAAGGTGCATGCTGGGATAGCTAAAGGCACTGACTTTTCGACTTCCTTGGACCGCAGTGGAGTTTGCGGGCTTTTCTCTTTGCTGGGCAGCTAAGCACCCAACAACCATAACCAGAGGATCACTGCCTCTGACTCTCAGGGTCCTTCTGGCTCTGTTTCAAATCCCAAACACATAATATTCCTTAAAACCAAAGCAGAACATAGCTCGTATTTTATCAATGCAGACAGACATTGTTTAATTGCAAACAATGTCAATGAAAATATATATTTTGCTCTATTCCTAATAAAGACTGATATCACAGAGCCGTGGGCGTTTGTCTGCTTGTTGGTCTTGTTTTGAAAAGCCAGAAAACCCACACCTGATTCCCAGGGAGTCTCAATCTGAGCCCTCGGACGCTCTCCCTGTGCTCTGACAGCGTATACCACGAGAAGCCCTGACAGGGGACGTCTTCACACACACGGGTAACACTTGGCACGCAGCGGCTGTTTGTACAGTATGATGGGTGAGGTGGGGGGCTGGGGCAGTAGGGGTAAGTGTGGCACCCGTTTAAGCAGAGGCCAGGATTTGGGCAGCATCTGACGCTACAGAGGGCTGCTCTCGGGTTTGGTGGGAAAAGCTGGGGGTGGCTGTGCCAATAACCTCACCCCCTCAGCACACAGCACCGGAAACTTAAGTTTGCACGATGCCTTGCCGCCAGCGTCCTGCTGTTGCCAAGTTTTACCATCTCGCTTCCCCGACTCCGTACCTGCCAGAGGTTCGTCTGTGGTGCGAAAACACGGCCTGTGCCCGGCCGTGGCAGGAATGGCGAATGTCTGTGGCAGTGAGGGAGCTGGGAAAGTTAATCCGTGCTCAGTGTTTAGAACTCTCGTAATTATAATTAATCGTTAATGTATGAATTCATCGCACTGGCAGGTACGTAGCTGGTCTGTGAGCTGCAGCCGGGTTTGAGGAGGTGTAGTGGAGGTCAGAGGTCGGGGGTTAGGGGTCAGGGGAGGGGGCGGGAGGGCGGTCATACCTGCGTCCACATCGTTGGGCCACCCACTGGACTGGCTGCTGCTGGCGGCGGGGGAGCGGCCGGCGTAGAAGACGTCGTCCACCGGGCTCTCCATCTCGCTGTCATCGATGGACTTGCGCTTGTTGGAGCTGCGGGGGGGAGAGCGCAGGGTCATGTGTGGGACACCATACATCCCAGAGCAGCAAACACAGCTCCTCTCACTGATGTCCATCGCACGGTGACAGGCGGTGACAGAGTGTCAGTGATGCCAGAGGGGTTTCTAGGTGTCCCATCTCGTTAACCACGGGCAAAACTGGTCGGCTGGTCGTCCCTGTTGTGCTCGCATTAGAGGTTACTCTAACAATGTGGCTGTTATCATGTTCTACAGACATGTGCGTGTTCAGTCCTGTTAGAGGACATGCCAGTCAAACACGCAATGTTTCATAACAAAAATGGCAACTTCAGCCTGGGACGATCAGTACACTGGGGCCTGGGGAGGTTCAGTACACTGGGAAATGGGACGTTCAGTATATTGGAGCCCGAGAGGTTCAGTACACTGGGGAATGGGACGTTCAGTACACTGGGGCCGTCTTCCAAAGTTCACTCAAAACAAGACGAGCAGGACATTCCTGTTACATGTATGTATGTATGCATGTATGTTTGTACTCTTAGATACATCCTGCTGTCGATGGAGCTGAGAACAAATCCCACGTTATTATTTTCGACCCATTCTTGCGTTGACCTGTTTCATCGGACCCTGGGACCGAAAAGACAGAGAGAGAGAGTGCTATTGACTCGGAGCCGATCCCTGGGGCGGGGGGGCAGTGGTGGGGAAGCAGGCGGGGGGTGTAGGGGGTGTTAGTACTGGGGCAGCGGGGGTGGCAGCAGCAGCAGCGGCAGCACTGTGACCCTCCCTGCAGGGTTAGCGCAGGGGTGTCGCGCGCGGGTTATAGCTACCTCCGCGGGAGACTTGCATAAAGCTCCACCTCAGCCGATCTGCGAAGCAAGAGGAAGAGAGAGAGAGAGGAAGAGAGAGAGAAAGATCCCATCACATTCACACAGTACAGATCAGCGTATGCAGAGGTTGTTAGTCCTACAGGAACACAGTAACCTGTTAATTAAAACCGATCACTGCGTCTGGTTATTGTAATTTGTTTGCGTTCGTTTTGTTTCTGCAACACACTGATCATTTGCACTCCAAGGAGAAAGAGAAGCAGCGCTGAGAGTTACACAACATGAAAGAACGGAGCTGTTGAAAGGAGACGGCAGAAGTGTAACACAAAGCAAACTGCGCCGCAAACAACATAATCCCAACAAGTAAACAACCTCCTGTTTCAAATGTAAAAATAGAAGGAACCTGCTCGACTGCCAAGATAAGTGCTGTACCTAATTAACAAATGACATTGCTTGATTTTGTCAGGGAATAATCCGTCACAGAAGGAGAAAATGTACAAGAACAATCCAGAAAAGGGGTTATTCTTAGAAGTCTTTCCCTTGTTACTTGAATCCCCCCCCAGCCCCTTTCCTTTCAAGAAAAAATATTTATACGTCAAACAGATTAAATCAAGCACAAAAGTTGTGTTGCACATAATTATCACGGCCGGTCTGTCTGCTGCCATATGTCGCCCGCTTCTAAAGCGCCACACTGTTTCTTGCGGAGACTGTAAGTCACCCTGGATGAGTATAAGTAAATGACACTAGGATGGATAATGAGAGTGAGAAGAGGAGAATAAAAGCGGAACCTTTGAGGGATGTACCTGGTGGACGGGGGGGAGGTGATGGAGCGTCGCCCCAGCGCCACCTGGTTGATGTTGTAGTAGCCGGGGCTCTCCAGGTCGGCCAGGGAGAAGTTGGGTCCGGATGCTGTGGCAACCGGAGCTAAGGGTGACAGGGAAGGGAGGACACGGTCAGAGACCAGGCCGCCGGCCGGCACAGATCCACACGGTGAAGCTCTCGTGCTGGATAACTGGGGCTTAAACTGTGCAGATTAGCGATGATGGTCATAGTGATCTAAATAATAATCATAATAACAGCAGCAATCTGTGTTCTCCAGCGTGTGAGCGCAGCAGGGCCGTGTGGGGGCCTTGCTCAGACAGCAGGCCGCAGCCGGCAGGGACAGGGACACTCACTCTGTGACACTCTGACCAGCTCTGTGACGTTCCACACTCCCGAAGTCACGAAGCAGTCCTGGAAACTCAAGTGCCCTGTTGAGGGAAATAAAGAGCGTTACAGCCCTGACACACAGAGACACACCGACACGCACTGAGACACACTGACACACACTGAGATGCACTGAGACACACCCAGACATGCACTGAAATTCACCGATGCACATCGAGACACACTGAGACACACCGAGACACACCGACAGGCACTGATGCAGTGAGATAATTTGAGACACACACAGTGCGACTTTCAAGCACACTCAGGCTCAGCTTAGACGATCACTGCTCCTGTTCTTAGCAGTCAATGTATGTACCTGCAGCACCACTGCTGTGTGGAGGCCAGGATTGTCACATCTTGAAAAAATGCAACATCGGCCCTGTTTCCCTGGGCAAATGTAACACGGGGCTTTAGAGTTTTTATCACCAATTTACTGTGGTTTTCCCGCAGTTTCGCAGCTGTTTCCCACGGGTCCCACATACCCTCTCTGTACTTTCCTACCCTGGACTGTGGGAGAACCATGTTTTAGCAGCATGGCTTCTATGGCCTATTTGCTACAGTGCATCATGGTCTAGTGGAGGAGAGCTGAACCCACAGGACACCCACGGGAAAGCCACGCTTCCACACGCAAAAACCCCGTGGCGGATTCAGCAACGGCGTCCTGTGCGAGGCTGTCTACTTGTTGACCTGCGGCTGGATGGCGGCCCCTGCTCCACGGGCAACAGTTCACCGGACTGCCGAATACGGTACATTTCCGAGCTCTCATCAGAACCTCACGGGGACTCAAAACTCACCATTGGGCGGGGGCTTGATGTCCGTCTCCCCCTGCTGGTTGGAATTCTCTGATTGTCCGGATTCTAGAACAGAGAGAGAGAGAGAGAGAGAGAGGGGCAGGTTAGAGAGAGCGCGCTGTTATCGCCTTGTCTTGTTGGTGTGTTTGCTGCAGTGCCAACTGGGGAGACCTGACACTTTCAGCGATTGTCTTAGACTGGTGAGATGTCTACCCCATAGGCAGCTCCCCCAACCTGGCCATTACTGGATCTTGAGGAGACACCAAATGCCACCACTAGACACAACCCTTACCCCAATGGAAGCCGGTGTTTCCTGGGGACTCTAACCCTTGTCACATTGTAACCCCAATCTAGTGCAAAATCGCTGGCAGAAGACCATTCCTACCATGACACGTATCCCAAATTATACTTCACCATAACCAGAGTATATATTAAAGTGTGGTCCAAACTAAGCCAAACCCGAGCTCAGCTCTGCATTAAGGGCCAGGGTTGACACAAGGTTGGCATTGACACAAGGTTAGGGTTGACACAGGGCTGCGGCAAATGCTAGCAGGTGATGGAAAATTGAATTAATTAATTTAAATGGAATTAAATTATTCTTGGAGGTTCCAGGAGGAAGCCGGAGGCCCGGGCAATGCCAGCAAACACACACGTCTACTAAAAGGAAAATCAATGAACAAATAAATAGATACAGACACAGTGTGCATGATTATTTGGTCAGATCTGTGAGGTCTGAGGGAGGAATACACTTCAGAAGAAATAGAGAAAAACAAAACAAAAACAGTCCCAAAAGACCGGTGGAGTGTCGCGTCACGGTGGCATGTTTTTGTGGCGCAGTATCTGCTGGGGCTCGGCTCTACACGGCGAGCGTGGGCTGGTCTCCGCACCAGCGTGTCTTATGTGCGAGACGGGCACGGCGTGTTGGCGACGATCAAAAAATATTCTTTATTTTACAAAGAAGGGTAGGGAAGAGAGTGCGAGGGAAGGTGGTTGGCGGGAGGTGTTGATCTGCCTGGCGTGGGCGCTGACAGCATGGGCCGCCCCTCGCCAGCCCCTCACGCGCAACACTTTCGACGGCAGGAGAAAAACAGAAAGAAAGGAAGGGGAAAAAAAACAACACGGGAAGGATTTAAGCTACAGAAAGCGCTGCGTCTGTCTGCGCGCCGCAGGGAAGAGAGAAAGGCCACTTCTCCTCTCCTCCTCCTCCCGCGCTGACTCCCGCTCTCCCTCTCTCCCTCTCCCTCTCTCTCTCTCTCTAGAATCCTGGCAGCCATCTTAGTGCTTGGCAGCCATTTTAGTGTTGGCGGCACCCACACATTCCTGTTAGCTGATGGCACACACACACACACACACACTCACGCAGAGATCAGCGATACTGGGAGAAACGCACATACATGCACACACACCGATAAATACACAACACACACGTGCGCACCCACACACACACTGCTGGGCTGGCGACACAAGAGAAGGAACACCCACTCATACAAACACACACACACACATATGCACACACACTGACAAATCGACAACACTCATTTCATTCACTCACACACACCCACACCCACGCCCCCACAGTGCTGGATCGGGAATACACAAACACACCGACAGACACACAATCCCCTCTCTCTCACACACACACACGATGCCGGATAGAAGATGATACACATCGCAGTAGTAACTACTCTGATTGGCTCGTTCAGGTGGACTGCAGGCCACGGCGCTCGGTGCCGGTCCATGCCTGGGAACGGGGGGCTCGGACTGGGAGGGGGTGGGCGCTCACCCTGCCACTCAAGATGGGAGGACTGATGCATAGACCCCCCTTTTCAAAATGCTGATCAGAAGCTAGTCAGCCAATCTCCACAATCGCTCCTCTGTCCTCTCTACACACTGAATGTTGTTTTGTGTCTTTTTACTCCTAACGGGAGATCGGGCAGAGCTGGTCCCTAAAGCTGGACTGGGGCAGCTCCAGGCCCCTGCATGTTTTACAGGTACCACTCAATTAGCAACTGAGTAAGACCTGGAAACAACAACAACAACAACAACAACAAAAGTGATCTGGACTTCATATCCAAATAATGACTTTAATTAAGCCACTGAGAGCTGAGCTGGGACACAAACCAGCCAGCCAGTGCAGCCCTCAAGACTGGAGTTGCCCCCCATCCTGAATCCCTGTTGTGGCTGCGCACTGGACTTTCATCGGGCGAGAAGACCTGATGTTTTTGTTCCCGGGGGAGGCAGTGCCGGCAGCCAGTTACACAGCGAGTTTACACAGGGGGCTCGAGGGAGAGGGACGCAGGAAATCAATGGCTCGGCCTACGCGGTTCAAACATCCTCACATTCATAACAATGAGAATAAAAAGAAATAGAACCAAAGGAAATAAACCAAGGGACGATAAAGGAGAATAACTGAAGACGAGGCTGCGCTGTGCATCCTCTCCGTGCTGTGTGACGAGGCTTGTTTTTATTTTCGATGATGAGGTTGCGTGTGTTTGCGCTGCTCCTGCAGGCAGTGGCTGGGATCTTCAATCAGTGACACAGTTGTTATCGTGAACGGGGCCTTATCAAAGCGCTGGCAGCTGCACACACACACACACACACGCACACACACACACACACGCACACACGCACACACACGCGCACACACACACGCGCACACGCACACACACACACACACGCAGCCTGCGCCAGCCAGCCACCGTGTGCCCACTGATCCCTCTCTTATCTCCTGTGCGCACACTCCCCACAGCACCCTGCGCCGCTGCTGCCAGAGATAACACGCCGCGCACGGCCTTATTTACTTATTTATCTGCTTATTTACTTGTTTGTTTGTTTATTTGTGTGTGTGTGTGTGTGTGTTTATTGTGCCGTGACTGGCGTGAAGTGTTTAACCCTGCGAGTTCCATGCTTCCTCCCATGCCTAGGCTGGTAGGCCTGTGGATTGTGCACTCTTAATATTTATTAATTTATTAATTATTTACTTATTTATTTATTGAAGTAATAAAAATGTTTTAAATCAAAGCTCTGTTCTTCCTAAGGAGCCCGTAGAGGCTTTTGAAGGAGTGTTTTGCAGGGGGATCTATGACTCCCCCCACAACCCGGCTTTACCTTTTCTCGGTAAACAGAGACTGCGCTAACGTATAGGTGTCAGACAGACAGCAGAGCTCAGCCCAGGCGGTCTCAGTCAGGACAGACCCGTCGATCCTCTGTTTCTCTCCCTCTCTCTCTGATCCTGCTGCACCGTGGGATTTCCGGGCTGCTCTCCCCTGACAGAGAGTAACGCTGGGCTTCTGGAACCAGTTTAAGCGACTGTGGTTCAGCGATGAGGTTTAAAGAAATAAATCTAAAAAAGACACCGGGGGCGGTCTGGTCTGGACCACAAAGACAAGCGCTCCACTCTCGTGCGCGCACACACTCGCACAGACGCACACACCACAGCTGGCCAGATGTGGACGGGTACCGGAAGTCAGGAACACATGGGGGTTCAGTGCTGAACGGGAGCTACAGGTGGCCTGCGCAGGACACCAAGGGCCAAAAGGGCCGATCGTGTTCCCTCTGGGCTGATTTCGTTTTTTTCAATTTTGGATGAGGACCCACGTTTTCAAGCGCTTCCAGTTCCCGGTGGTTTAAATCCCCTTGTGGCACAAACTGGTTTTGCCGGAAAAGCACATGAAGGAAACCCGAGCGGTCAGCGGCTCTGAAGCACACAGGCTGACGGACAGCTGGGGGAGGCGGGGGTGTCTCAGCGGGTGACCCTTGAGCGCCGCTTGACGCCCCCACACCATGCTGCACCGCCGCCCCTGTCCACCAGGTGTCCCCAGGCCTCGGCGCCCGTGCCGTCTCCCCCACTGGAACGAATGGCAACCAAATCCCCCCCCCAGGATAAGGCAGCACATCCTCCCAATTGGGTTTCGCTTAAGAGGTTTATCGGTATGTTGCTAAACATTCTGACCTTTTTTTAATCCCTAATGCGCTTAAAATGTTCCAACCCCCCCTAATCCCCTGGCTATCCCACACAGATGTTCCCTGAGCTCTTTTATTTTATTATTATTTTCTTCTTTTTTTTTTTAAATACACTCGCACATATCAGACAATATTTTTTCGCTGGCATCCTCGCGGGACGGCTCTGTCATCGGCCCAATTTGCGGCGCTCCTCGCTGTGCGACTGCGGCTCGAGAGGCGGAGGGGGGGTGGTCTGGGGAAAGTGAGCTCAGAGACACGGGGGACCCCGGGGCAGAGAGCAGACTCCTCCTCAGCGCCAGAGAGAGCATGTGGACGGGGGGCGCAAACTGCCACGCTCTCCCAAACCCTGGCTCTGCTCTTAACAGTCTGCGCTGTACAGCTCGGGTAGGGGGGGAGTGCATGCCACTTTGCCACTCTGAGACTGTGACGTGGCCCACAGGGAGATTTGGTCGGTGGGGAGATTAAAAGACACAAAAAATGAACAACCCAAAAACACTCTTCAATGCCAGCGATGATGCCAACCCCAGAGGGTCTCCGAGATTCGTTTTTTCATTCTAGACAGGCTCTGAATGGCCCAGTTATCTGCTACATCAGCTCCCTGGGAAACCTGCAGGGCCGGGCCTCTGCGGATCACCTGGTTATGAGCCGCACAGAGCGGCACCGAGCTACAGCAGGTCTGCAGTCGCCCAGGCCCGGGCCCTGTGGTCCCGAATCCCACGTCTCTCTCAGACTCTAGACTCTGCTTTTACCGTGGTAGACCCCGGTCACGGTGTATTCGGGCTGTGGGCCGCCTGGGACAGCATTTTAGAGGCGAGTGGGTGTGTGTGTCATTGTGAATAGGTGTGTGACTGCACAGCGATGAGTCTGTGTGCATGTGTCTGTGGGGGTGCGGGTCAGTGATCACAATCAGTGGGCACAACCAACAAACACTCCCTTCACAAGCTAACAATGTGTGTGTGTGTGTGATGGGAGGGTGGGGTTTCACTTTATATTTTTTTATTGGCAAACTAAAGAAAATAGACAATTCGAACAAAAGAGCAGACGTGTCTTCCTTCCCTGTTCGAGTCTGTGGGTTTAAACCCCGCGGTGAGAGGAGCCCACGGGACAGGCGTGTGTGTGTCTGTGTGCGTCCGTGTGCGTCTCGGTCTGTGTGTGCGTGCGTGAGTCCATGTGTGCGTACATGTGTGTGGTGCCGCCCCCCCGCCCCGGCCCTGCCGCCCGCCCACTCTGCCAGACAGCCCCGTCCGGGAGCAGGTGGTCGCTGCGGCCAGGAGCAGCCTGCTGACCATCTGTGTACCCGTCTGTGTGCCGGCTGTGCCAGGGCCGTGCCAGGGCCGTGCCAGTTCTCCACACTGCCGAGCAGGGCAGGGGGAGCGGGGGGGGCGATGGTGGTGGTGGGGAGGGTCTCTGGGGCTGTCGGCCTGGGGGAGAGAGATAGAGTGGGGGGGATCTGGCATCAGACCAATACCCAGCTACATCGTTCCCACTCTCTCTCCCTCTCTCCTCTTTCTTTTCTGTCTCCCTCTCCTCTTTCCCAATCTCTCTCTCTTCCTCTCTCCTCTCTTTCCCACTCTCCTCTTTTTCTCTCTCTCCCTCTCTCCTTTCTGTTCTCTCCCTCTCCTCTTTCCCAATCTCTCTTCCTCTCCTTTCTTGTCCACTCTCTCCTTTCTTCTCTCCCTCTTTCCCTCTCACACATTCTCTTTTCCCACTCTCCTCTTTCCCTCTTTCTCTTTTCTCTCTCGCTCTCTCCCACTTTCCATTTTCTTGCCCACTCTTTCTTTTCTCTCTCTCCCACTTTCTCTTTTCCCACTCTCCTCTTTCCCTCTCTCTCCCTCTCCCGTTTTTTTCTCTCCCCCTCTCCCACTCTTTCCTCTTTCCCACTCTCCCCCTCTATCTCTCTCCTCTCCTCTTTCTTTCCCACACTCACTCTCTCTCTCTCTCTCTCTCCCAGGCCAGCTCAACTCCTACATCTTTTCTTGCTTATTTATTTTTTATTATTAAAAACCATTTTATAAAAATATAGCCACATACACACACACATACATTTCATTTTGGTCTTGATTTGTTTTCTCATGCCTCATGCCCACACACGCACACTGAATTTAGCACTGAAAAAAACACCGCAGTGGAAATATAATCATTCTCTGCATCCTGTCACTTTCTCAACACACACAGCACAGCACGACAATCAACGAGGCAAATGGTCAAGTTATTAAAAGTGCAACAGTGATGTCATCAACATGTGCCAGGAAGTCGACTTTGAAGGTTGTGTGTGTGGTCACCGGGATGGACAGAGAAGAGTGCAAACACGCTCAGAAGTCAAGAGGAGTGGACTCACACAGCCAACACGTACAGCAGAGCCGTTGGTATTAAAATATACAATACAAATGGGGCCGGAAGTCAATCTGGGAGGTTCTGTACGCTGAGCACTGTTGTGTCCCACACTGGAAAAGACAGAGGGATGATATATCTCCCCACATTCCCCAGCCAGAAGTTTCCACGACTGCCATTTCACTCTTCCACCACCAGGTGTCACTTGCTGTCAGAGAGCAAGAAACCAAAACTAAATGTATATAAAAAAAAAAACTCAGCCGCCGAGTGGAAGGGAAGTGGGGTCTGAGGCCGAGCGACGTATTTAGAAAGAAAGACGGAGAGGAGGAAAAAAAGGCGTAGATTACAAATGAGAAAGTGACAAACAGAGTGGGTGAGCCTTGAGAAGAGACAGTGTGTGAAAGAGAGAGTGAGACAGAGGGAGAGAGAGAGAGAGAGAGAGAGCGAGAGCAGTAACAGTCCACAGATTATCCCACTGTGTTGACAGGTCTGCATGAAATCACTGTTTGCAGTTGTGTGCCGATGCCAAGAATGTGTACACTGAACAGCATGTGAATGTGTGTGTGTCTGTGTGTCTGTGTGTGTTTAAGGTTTTGCATGAAATGTACAGAATTTGGTTATAAGATTCAAATGTTGTTTTTGCTCTATTTGCAGTTTCCATCCCCCCTCCTCCGCTCAGCAGTTCACTCCAGGACAGGGCGGAGGACTGGGCTGGGGGGGGCAGTAAGGTAACACCAGTAACTGCGCTCTTCCGCGCCCCCTGTTCGAGCCTCACACACAGCCGCCACCGCCTCGTGTTTCTGGGCTCCGCCGTGGAGACCTGATTTACAGCCCCTGCAGCCGCCCCCCCACCCCCCAACCCCCCCTGCAGACGCGCCGGGGTTACACGAGGTGACGGGTTGGGGGGCCCCACTCCGCCCTCCCGGCCCCGCTCCGAGGCCCCTCAGACCCAGCCGCACCAGCAGGGCGCGCAGATAACAGCAACATGTGTTGCAGCCACTTCAAAGGCCTACGGCGGGCCCTGCCTCGGGCTTATCGCCGGGCCGGTATTTGCATAATAAGCAGGTACGGATGTGTCAGGACCTTGTGTGCCTCCCTGCGAATTTGCATCCCCCCTTTCCTGTTTGTACACTGTCACATTTTATTGCTTTAGCTGGGAACATTTCTGTTTTTCCTCCTCCCTCAGCAGGAGCAACCAGTGGCTGAGAACGGCCCAGCGCAGACATGCCCAGGTGGCGTTGTGTTTTGTGCTTAGTGTTTTGTCACTCTGTTTTGTACGGACTCTGCTGTACACAGTGAGCACAGTCTGGGGCGGTAGATGCATATTTACACACACATCGTGCTCATAGAGACGGACGCGCTCCAGGGCAGGGCGGCTGTGTCGTATTGCCAGCTATTGACAGACACACGGCCAGGGATAGGGCAAAACTGTTGGAGCTTCTGCCTGTATCAGATCTGTGTGTATGTGTATTGTATTGTGTGTGCGTAGCAGTGTGTGTGTGTGTGTGTGTAGCAGTGTGTGGGCACAGGCCGTGTGCAGTGGGAGTGTGGGTCACGTGACGCAGCCGCTCTGTGCCAGAGAGCGTCGGGGGGGGAGCTGTGGGAACGCTGGGCGCTGCCAAGAAAGAAGAGGAGAGAGAGAAAAGAAAGGAGAGAAAAGAGAGAGGAAAGAGGAAAGAAAAAAGGAGAGAGAGAGGAGAGGAAGAAGTCTCTGGTGTGAACTCTGACCCCACACCCAGGTCATTGGCACGCTCGGGAAAGGGGGGCGTTGTGTGGTTTTGGTCAATCGAAGGCGGTGAGTGAGCATTGTGTGTCCTTTGAAAGGCGTCCGGCCCAATCAGGGAGGCAGACGGCGCTCAGACACGGACGTGCCCAGCGACAGGCGAAACAAATGTCCCTCGCTGCACCCGCCTCCCGGCATTCCCCTGCCCCGCGGCTCGAACCCGCAGCGTTGCTCTGGAGTTTGTAGACAGCAACCCAGATGATTCACAGGCACATAAACGACAACAACAGGGATTTTCTTAAGCAGGGGGTGTTTTTTTTTTCTTCCAAAACCCAGACCCGCTCCCCGACACAGATCTCTCTCACGGTTGTTAAGATTTGTCATGTATGCAGCCCGGCTCGAGGTCTTTTCCCATAATGCCGCAGCCTACTGCACAAAGGGACAATCGTCTTGTTTAGTGAGGAACGTCAACGAAGCAAACAAATAATAATTGAGGAAACAAAGCAATCTGGTTTACGGGGGTGGCGGCGCTGCGACTCCGGGTAGGGGCAGCCAGACCTGCAAACCCTGGCGCTGTTCGGTGTCACTGTGCGTGGCGGTGCGCCGGCGGGGTCGTGACCCCTGGTCTGTCCCTGCAGCCGCTCCGCGCCGAGGAGACGCACAAAGGAGGTCAGAGCCGAGCGTGGCGGCCAGCCATCGGCCCAGCGTCAACACACCCCTCTCCCTGCCAGGCGCCCAGGGCAGCAGTGTTCACAGGGTGGTGCGCCATGATGAAGCAGGCCAGTGAGCGGGCTCTCTCCCCCTCTCTCTCTCTCTCTCTCTCTCTCTCTCTCTCTGCTACAACACCCCTCCCCATCCTGCTCTATCTCTGGAGTATCATTTTGTGCATATTTTATTGATCAAATCCACATGAATTAGCTGAGTAAATATACAGATACAAACTCACACCTGTATACAGTGTCATGGACTGTTGATGCTCGCGCCAGGAATCTCTAATCCCGGCTGAATGTGTGGAATCGCAGCCTGGGCCGAGGTCACAGGGATGGCCAGAAATGGCAGAGAAAATGCCCAGGTACCCGTGACCCTGCGCTGTGGCTCAATGGGCCATTTCATGCCTTGTACAGCGCAATGATACAATGAGAAACCTACTGAACAACAAGACCTAAACCAACAAAACTAAACAAGGCAAATGCCAAACTACACCACTGGTGTCAACACACAACCCTCTGAGCCGCCACAATACTGTGTTTGCCAGTATAGATTCACTAAAGACCGGGCAGATGAGCAAGGGCCTCACAGGGCCCCTGTCCTCAGCTCACTAGTTTCACAGTTTATTTTCACAGTTTTTGAAACCTGGGGGGGCCGATGTGTCCACAATAGCTAGAGCCTCAGACTGAGGCAGTGCTCAGGTCAGGGATTTATATCACAGTAAAAAGAAGGCAGTGTGTGGAGGACAGGAGACGCACAATCCTAACTCTTAGAGACACAAGGCAGCAAGAAAGACAGATAGACAGAGTACCACAGACAGAGAGGGAGAAAGAGAGAGAGAGAGAGAGAGAGAGAGAGAGAGAGAGGGAGGGAGAGAGGGAACAGGGGTCGACAGAGCTCTGTCGTAAAGGGATCACAGCGGCGCTGAGTTCCTCAGGCTTTGGCAGGTTAGGAAGGCCTTGGCTCACTGCAGTCATTTCCGAGCCCAGGGCACCGCCATTTTAGGTTTGTGTGTGTGAGAGAGAGAGAGAGAGAGAGAGAGGAGGAGCGAGAGTGAAAGACACAGAGAGGGAGGGAGAGAGAGATGGAAGTCTGGGATACAATAAATGGCGGCGATCTATTCTCCACTCTTTCTCCGTCTCCTCCTCTCTCTCTTCTGCTCTTTCACTGAACCCGCCAGTCTCTAATCCCGCTACTGCTTCTTCTATCTGTTTTCTCATTTGTTTACCCTCTTCTGCTTTTAAATGGTTCAGGCCCCTCTGTGAGGGTCTCAGAGCCCGGCTTTTAAACCCTGGGTGAACTTTCAATGAGAAGCAGGGGATTAGAAACAATCAGAGGCATCGACTTTCCACTGAGACAGAGATGGACTGCAATCTGCCACGGGCACAGGGTGCGACAGCAACACACACTCACACACACACACACACACACACACACACACACACACACACACTACACACTACACACTGTACCCCCACAGACCCCCTGCCCTCTGCATGTCCCTGTGCTGAATTCAGATCTTCCTACTTCATTGATTTCAAGCTTAAGCTTCCTGTCCTGGTGCAGTGTTTAAAACAATGCATCTATATTTGTGCATATATATATATATATATATATATATATATATATATATATATATATATATGTGTAATTTATAAGAATTTATAAGCTTTAAAATAAATTAAACACACACACCACCTTCAGTGCCTTGACAAACAATCGCACTAATTAAAAGCCAGTCTGAAATGTACTTCACAGCTCCCGAAAGCCGTGAGCGCAGTATGAATGGAGGCCTGTGTGTCTCATAAAGAGTCACAGTACAGCGTCTCTCCGAGCCAAGCGCTGAGAGAGCAGCTGGACACGTGGGCCTGCCTGTCGCAAAACACCTTCCCAAAAGGTGCAAATCTGGCTCCATCCGGCCCAATTACAGTAACAGGCCCGTAAATCTGAGCCGTGAAAATGAATAAAGAAGGAAAAAGGAAAATGCTTTAGCAGTCCGAATCTCAGAGCCAGCTCAGGCAATCCTTGTTCACTGGTCCCAGTCATAACCGAACAAGAAGACCTACACCGTACACAAACAAGAGCATGATATTCATGGCAGTGTGGTAAAACACAGTGTAGGCACAGTAAAGCCACAGGAAGCCACTGACAATCTATGGCGCCAAAAGGCTAGAAGTGGCAGAGTTGCCCGGCTGAACTTGCATGAGGCTACTGCCCAGACGTTTCACTGATCAAACCACACACAGACCAACACTCCAACAAACAAACAAACAAAAAGCAAAGGGAGGAACGCAGGCCCCAGCCACCAGCTGTCGGGCCCGTCCTGAAGCCGCCATGCGGTCCCTGAGCCCAGCTGTCCCGGGCGCCCAGTCGGTGACAGTCAGCGCCGACCCGTGTGCGGGAGTGTGTGTGAGAGCAAGAGTGTGCGTCTGCTATCTGTGTCAGCAGGGGCTTTATCTTCAGGACGGATAAGGTGAATAAACAACTGTCTAGACTCCTGCCTTCTGCGTGGCGGCCATGTAGGTCAGCCAGGCCACCCCCCCGCCCTCTCTCCGGTCTTTCTGAAGCAGGCGCCCTCTCTCTCCCTCGCTCTCCCCGGCAGGCAGGCACAGCTGGCTACCAGAGTCGGTGTCACAGGGGTTGGGGAAGGACTACAGGCGAGGCCCCTACTTTACTGCACTCACAGGCCTGTGTCCCGGCCCGGTCATATTAAAATTAGCACCCTCACCCCCGTTAGCATCAAACCCTCCCCCAACGGCCACACAAATCATGCTAAGCTACCAGATACGTCCGTGTTTCTGTGCGATTCACTTTATGCCTCGTGTTTTGGTGACAAGTCTGCTGGTTTTTCTGTATTCAGTACAATGTAGGGACGCGGGGCCCCGGGGCCGGGGTTAAGAGTCTGGAGCCTCTCCTCTCCTCTCATGTTTAACAGGGTGTTTCACTCAGGGCCACCCACCGACAGAATGAGCCGCCACGTTCACACATGTCAGCTTTTGCCTCATTGAGGTCATCGCTACGGGCTTATCAGTGTGATTTATCTGTTTGCTGGTTTTATTATAAGCTGTTGATTAGAGATCACACTTTCTGACCTTTTCTAAACTGATTAATTTAATGCCTTCCTTCCTTCCTGGAATATGTCAGCAAGGGGAAAAAAAATCGTTCTGTTTGGCATGATGTTAATGCTGGTTTCTGACAATTCTTTCTATCAGTAAAAAGGCTTTCTGGCACCGTGACCTGGGACACAGCAGCCCGATCCAAATACGCCGTCTCGTACAAGACACAGTACAGTAGAAACCAGAGAAAAGGCCCAAGGGAATCCACACTGTTCGGCTGCCACTACAGTGAAGTTTAAACTGGTTACGCTATTAAACCAAACACGTGGAACAGGATGAGTTATTAGATCGATTGTTGACTCAGTGTGTTGAGACGCTGCCAGTCTTCAACACCAAACCAAACAAAACCAAACCGAACAATGATCTCTCGAATGTTCAGTTTACAAGATGCCTTCCTGATATGCACTTGTTGAAATCAATTACGATTACGCTTGGCGATGGCTGTCTCTCTGTTTGATGAATTTCGACAACACGATGGAGTGGGGGGTGGGCACACAGTTTTGCTGCCTCATTTCAGTTAAATGTATAACAATCCGAAAGCGTCAGCTCACAGCCGGCTCGCACATGTCCGCGTCCCGAGAGCGCGAAGCACAAGCGCAGCTCACACGCCGAGTCGGGGCTTCGCGACTCTCCGCACACACCTGGCGGATGCAAGTGTGTTCCTGAGCGCTGAGTCAACTTGGCTGAACACCGAAAACACGATGGCTTCAGTTTAAACAGGAGCCCGGGGCAGGGAAAGCATCCGGGACTGGCAGAGGGCGGTCGGCGGTTTACACACTCCCCACAAACCGTCGGCACGTTATACCTCAGGCGCTGGTGCCTGGCGTTGGATTTTAATACGATACTGGATGGTGCGCAGAACGTGGGAAGTTTTCCCTCCACGACCATCTCACCTGTACTCTGACCCCAAAGGCAGGCGGGCAGATTATAAATCCTTGTCAGGTTGGCAGAGCCTTCCTCCGACACCTTGTAAGTCAAGGAGGATCAAAGGGCGGTCTGGTTTAATCGTGGGTGCGCCACTCAGTGCCAGGTGGCTGCGCTCGCCTCCTCTGACAAGCCTCAACGTGATATTAAAAATGATTATTAAGTGAATACATGTGAAAAATCAGGGGGTGGGCAGTGGGACACGTTAAAGACATGTCCGAATCAGCTGGCAAAGTGGGGAGCGAGTGTCCCGGCAGGAGGGCTGTGTGAGTGAGTGTGTGTCTGTGCACAGGCCTGTGAAGAGGTGAGAGGACCTGCTGAGTCCCAAGCGGCTGTCAGCGGGAGCCAATGTAATCCCACTATCAGTTGTCTTTGATGCCCTGCCTCAATCTTTATTATATAAGGGCTCAGGCATTATATGCTTGCAGAGGATTGCGCCGCGATCCTATAAAGCCTATAAATGAATATCCGCACAGATCCAATGGACCTGCCCTGACCTCCACCGTTAAGCCGTTTCGCTCACAGAAACATGACCCAGCGCTTACCCACAATGCCCCGGGCACAGACCACAGCACTGTGTGACGAGCTACTACTGTACACCACGGGTCCAAGCCAATCCGGCTGCAAAGGATGCTGGGACAAGACAGAGAGGAAGGCAGGTATCTGTAGGCAGGAAATCCTGAGGAAAACATTGGGGAGATCTTTACTCTGAGCTAGGGGGCAACTTCAGCATCAGTGTAATATTCCTGCTATAAAGGTCTTGGAATGGTGGGCTCTGCTCAGGGGCCCGAGGGTTTGCCGCGACTTGGGGTGGTGAGGACACTGTGAACGGGACACTTGCATCCTGCACTCTGACTGCACCCGTCCTGGCAACGGGAGCATCTCCGGTCCCTCGAACCCCTGGAAACGGCCCCCGTGAGAATAAAGGAATTAGCAGCGGAGCGAGGGTCTGGCACAGCACCACGACATCACGCTCGACTGAGTATCGCTCCACCAAGAGAGTCCCGTCAGGGGAGGGATCTGTGGCCCTTCCCCTGCGATCGGAGCCGTCACCGAGGCGGAGTGCGCTTCGGCCCACTGGGGTTAAAAAGCAGCGGACGCGAGGAAGAGGAGGAGGAGGAGGAGGAAGGAGGGCGAAAAACAAAGATGCGCGGTGACTGGCAGCTTAGAAAGCCTGTCCTTCCTTTCAGCAGTCTCTCTCTCACACACACGACATAGACACACACACAGACACACACACTCTCTCTCTCTCACACTCACACACGCTCATTAACAAAACTCAAACCCAGCACAGATGAATCAGGACAAGAAGGGGAGAGTACAGTAAAGACAAAACTGGGGTGGGGGGGGGGGAAATGATCCTTTGGGGGGTGGGGTGGGGGGGGTGGAGGACACTGAATGTCTTTCTTAAAAAAAACGACAAAAAAGAAAAAACGACAAAAACAGAGAGCATGAAGGATGTGCTGGTGGAAGTCCAAAAAGCAGCATCTGTTTGGCAAGAGCTCAGAAAAGTCTAGTGTTACACCGAGCGCCTTGGGGATTGCTATTCCAGGCAGAAGTTTATGAAAAACAGCTTTATGTGGAAAAAGGGAAAGAGAGAGAGAGCAAGAGAGAAAAAGAGAGAGAGAGAGAGAGAGAGACAGAGAGAAGAGGGAGAGGACTCGGTCGAGTGCCACGAAGTGTAATGAATTCACTAACAGCCCACCTGCCTTAGCGGGGGGGAGACCGGGCCCGTCTTATTTTCTGTTCTCTGTGCCCATCCCCTCGCGACGCAGACACCGAGAGCGAATACCGTCACTGCGCGCTGACCCCTGTGCACGAGACTCTCCCGCGCCGCTCTGCACTCGTCCGTCAGCGCGGGGCTGCGGAGGAGCGGGGCTGGAAATCAAACCCAGATCAGTTCAAGATGTGCGCTGCGCTAAAAAAGCCTTTTAATTTCGCAGGCCGTTGCGGACTAAACAAACGTTCCCCTGGCTGTGCAGCGCGGAGTCTGCAGCCAGAGCCAGGGTTGCATTTAATCAGAACCAGAGCTTCGCATCCAAGCGGGCTCTTTATATTTTGGTGGGGGAAACCATGACGGGAGAAGAAACAAAACTAAACTGAAGACGTTACATTTGCGAGGGGGAATGAAACGCACACAGACAAACACACAGGCAGGGAAATAGAAGGGCTTTTGTCACCGAATGCGTTGTCCTGTCAGTGCGTGTGTGTGTGAGACAGAGCGAGTGTAAGTGCGCCTGGCCCGACTGGGGGGGGCAGTGTCGGTATTAAAAATGGAAAGTCCGCATTTCATTTCCATGTCACAATGTGGTTCTCATTTCATGACTCAATACCCGCGCCACAGCTGCACGGTTACGAAACCAGTCGAAACGCAAGGCAGGGAAAAACACTGGGTCCTCGGGCGGAGAGCTGACTGGGCCTCAGGGCCCCAGCACCGGACCGCGGGGCCCCGGCACACCTGCCTGCAGCTCCCATCCGCCTCTCCGGTGAACAGCACAGGAGAGCATCATGGGTAATCCGCTCGGCACAGCTAGAGCGAACCGCACAGGAATAAAACCCCTTCGTCTGTGCGCTCTCTCTCTCTCTCTCTCTCTCTCTGGTTCTTTCTTTTTCCTCTGTCAGTTTGAAATTTCCTCCTGAGGTGCGTTTACTCTGGACACGTTTCAAAACCAATAAGAAGCAGCAGTTAAGTTACTACCCTTCACCATTTCGTTTTAGCGGCGCCCAGGGATTTCACACGCCAGAATTTCAGTAGAAAAAGAAAAATAAATAATACTTTTAAATAATCATCATAACCGAAGAAAAAAAAAAAACATGGATATGACTCAATGTACGTGTATATGGCGCAAACGAATGCACTAGAGGAAAGAGGGAAAAGCGAATATTACGAAACCTTTCTCGAATGGACTGTGTGGGTTTAAAGTTTCCACTCTCCGTGAACCCTGTCTTTAAAATGATGAATGCATTTGGGGAATTGAAGCAGATGAAATTTCCCTGGCATTTTGTTTTCTCCAAATATTTCATAATTTTTTTCCCTCAGTTTGTTGTGTGTGTGTGTGTGTGTGTGTGTGAGAGAGAGAGAGAAAAGCGCTGTAGAAAAGGGCCCCGTATCTCTGGGCTGAGCGGGCCCCACGCGAGACGGCCAGGGCGCCCTGTCCCTACACGCACACGGAGCAGGTATGGCACGGGACGCCGGACCCTGCCTGTGTGTGGGGGTGTGAGCAAGGTAACACAGGAAACTAGCGCTACACACCCATGCAAACATTAATGCACCAGGACTTAAAGTACAGGAAATGTGATAATCCCAGGAGAAGGGGGATGGTGTGAATCCACAGAAGGTGCAGCAGCACACAGCTGTACGGGGAGGATCCCACTCCTGACACCTGTAAGCAGCTCTGCCATGCAGGGGCCCCAGAGGGCCTTCAGATTCTGCAGTGGGGGATTCCCCAAGTACGAGGTCTCCCACAGGTGCCGAAAGCCCCCGCCCTGCAGGGTTAATAGTGGAACTCAATCCTCCTCAGTGGGAGTTCCCATACGTTATTCCTGTACTTTACAGGGCCAGGTCGGCCCTCGGCAGACGCCAGGCTAGACCCTGCCTCCGAAAACAAGGCCCGACCACAACACCACCGGGGGAGAAAGAGAAGAACGGGAAAGAGGCGGCAACACAAAGCCCGGCGTCTCATTCCCCTCCGAGCTCAGCAGGGGAAAGGCTGGGCTGGTTTTCAGCAGTATGAAATGATTATTCTGTGAAATAATCTCCAGCTCATAACCCTACACCCTGCGCAGTCCTGCGAAGCCCCTGGTTTGGTGGGGCTGTTCATTATGTGAGATTTACAGCCTGTCCCTCCTGCAGGCCCTGAGAGCGGGCGCCCAGTCGTAGCCTCTGAGCCAGATCCCAGATCCAGGCTCTGCCGGCCAGAAACCCACACCGGCCAGGGGGGGGTTACACATCACCGGTCTCAGAAGACAAGTAGTGTAGATTGTTTTAATATATATATTCTATATATCTGTAACATAAGTGGCTAAACTGGAGACATCTCTTCCTCTCCTGGTAGAAATCAACAGCTGGGGCTCGGCTCTGGCTGTCTCTGCCTGAGACTGTCTCCTTGTCTGCGCAACCAGGGGAGGGACCCTCTCGCCAACCATACAGCAGTATTAGGTTTTCCAACCAGGAGGGAGTGGTGTTTGGGTTCGAGGTGTGCATGCCTGTGTGTGTTTGTTTGTGTGCGTGTGTGAGTGTGTGTGTGTGTAGAGGAGCGGGGGGGGGGGTTAATACCCTGCCTATCCCCTGCTCAGAGCCCTTTCTCAGATCTACATTTTAAATATTTTAAACCGCCGGCTTGCCCCCGAGCTCAGCGGCTAAAACCCCATAGCTAAATCCCTGGGTTACGTGAGGTAAAGCTTTAAATCTGCCTCCGCCTGATGTTATATATTACTGTAATTGCAAATGAAAAAAAAAATGAAAAAAAGGAAGGAGGAAAGGAGGGAGAGAGAGAGGGAGGGAGAGAGGCGCTGTGTTTTATGGAGTGCTTGCCGGCCGCTCCGTGGCTGGGCCCCGGCTTCAGCTTTTTCTCATTTTCTCCCCTCACATGTTTATAGTGATGACCTAGTTTTCGCCTAGAAACGGCCCCAGCCCGCAGAAACTGATTTATTCCTCGACGTTACGAAAGTAATTAACAACACACTCTGCCACGGCGCACCCCCGCCTGCGCCGGCGAGCGCGCAGACTCCCTGCAGAACCGATACTCGCCGCCGCTGCCCTGGCGAGGGCCCGAAACCGGTCAGACGGCCACGGTTAACAAACAGACATGCTGTTTCGGGCGAGGCTACGCAGGTATTACAACTTTATCCTGGAGGATGCGGGGTGGCGGAGTCCAGTAGACCAGGGGTTAAACTTGGTGCTAAGGGACTAGACTTTGGGGGGGTCCTTCAGTCGAGGCCGTTCTAGGACCTTGTGATCCAGCCAGTGAACTGACCCTTGCTGGGTCTTTTGATTGTCAGTCGAACAGAAACTCTTGAGTCGTTAATTGGACTCACTATTGGCTTAATCAGTCAATATTAGCATCATCCACTGACTCAAGACACCTACTATATATATATACGGGACCAGGGCTGATACAGGGACTAAGCTAATAAGACAACAGCCTTTGACTCCCAGTCTGATGCCAGTGACAATGCAATACGTTGATCTGTTTATCTCCTGTCACTAGCAGAGACAGATCTTTGCATGTGAAAACACATACGGCGCCCACCCAGCACACACAGACCGGTGCCCTGCTTCAGAGCGCAGATGTTCTCAGTCCCTCCCGCGCTGTGTTTTGAAATCAGGGAACAGAGTAAAGCTCATTTACAAACAACTGCCTTAAAATAACAATCTGCTTTCTCAGGAAGTACAGTCTTAAATAACTTCAAAACATCCCAGCTCGTTCTCCTGATCTCAGAGCCACCCCGGCCCGCGAGTCGGGACGCCGGGCCAAACCAGAGCCTCGGCTAATTACTACACTGCTAAACCATAAAAAAACAAGACCAAAAAAAGCACATAAAAGTAAAATCGGCAGTGTGTGGAGTAGCCAGCGCAGCTTTGAACTGCCGTCGACGAGAGTTCAGCCAGACCGGCCCGATCCAAAGGGCGACACTTGTTTGGAATTGTTTTTATTTCGGGGGAAGCGTCCGCACTGCCAGGCATGAATGTTAGCAGCTCTTGTGGCAGAGCCCAACGCACGTCACTCTCTGTACTGTACTGACACTCTTTCTGTTACACTTGGAGAGCCTTGATCCCTGCAGCTGTGCCATCCCAGCGTTTATTTATGCTCTGCCTTCTCCCCCCCACCTGTTCCACCGGTGCCTGTTCGTGACCAGAATGCTATCTGCACTTTAGGTGTCGGTGTCTTTGCTCCTTATTTAAGCTTTGTATTTTGCATGTAGAAAGCCGGGGGTGCTGAAAACGGCGGGAGTGTCAGATGTGAGTGCTGTCATCGCCTACAGAGCTCTCTCGGCGTGCGGTCACTTCTGCTGTCTTAGTCTTGATGTGGTTTTCAGGTCAAAAAAGTTTTGTAAGTAAACTGGGGCAAAAGTCAAGGTCAATATCACATTCTCTCTTCAGATTTGTCCGCAGCTGTGTTTATTAAGATCAGAAAGTGTTTACTGGAGCCATGATGTGAGCGCGGCTACAGATTATCCCTGTCAGTCAATGAAATATGTGTTTTTAAAGTATTCATAAAGCGGTCTCTCGTTACAGGACACTTCGGGGGGTTCTTGGTAATAGTTACGGTCGGCCTGCAGAAGACAAAGCCTGGATAAGGAGCAGGGCCAACATGGAGTACTGTGACTGGGCTGCTTGGGTAGACCCCACCTGGCCACAGTCTCACAGAACACCTCTGGGATGAACTGGAGTGAAGAGTCAGGACGAGACCAGCAGGGGTCTGTCAGTGTGTCTTGTGAGAGACCTGGTTGTAAATTAGGTGTTTTCAATACCATACTCAACTCTTAATCGTGCACAAAGTCTCACACACAACACCACCAACAACAACAACAACAACAACAATAATAATAATACAGTCACTTAGGACAAGGGTTGGCCTTCCCTCTATTAAATACATGTTGAACAGCTCTCTGTTGACGTTTTTTGTACCAATACTTTCAGTAAGATGTGCACGCAGTCTGTAGAAAGTCTGCTTTCTGTTTTCGCTTTGCTTGGCTCGGTTTCCCGTCGCTGGGCTAATTTACGAAGCGCCCCGTGAAGGAGTGTCTTCCTCTTTTTAACAGCCTGTAAAATGCACGGCTGCGAAACCCGCCTCTCGTCCCTGTAAACACGCGTCCCGGGGAGGGATGACACATTCACTGGTGTACGACTTCCTGACAGCCTCACAGAAAGCCGGTCCAGAGTACTGAGCGCACCGTGCTCCTGGTGCTACAGCCCCTCACCCCCCCGCTCTCTACTCCCGGCATCGAATAAAAAGGGCGGTAAGAAAGGCATTTGAGTATTTTGCCAAGAGTCTATGGAGTCGACGTGTGAAACTGTGACTTTTCTGAAGGTGAACTGTTGTTGTTTTTCTGCCTGGTGTTGTCAAGCCCAATTTGCACCTTTTGCTAAAGGAATTTTTGGTAGCAGGAAGAAAAGAACAACATCAACAAAAAAACATCAACAAAATAATTGAATCCCCAACCCATGAGACGTCTCAGCCAATCAGAGTCCTGCCAACCCACTCTCGCTCCCTCACACCATCAGGTGTCGGCCACGCCCAATCGGATGACAGCTCCTCTCGGAGCTCACGTGGCCCCGGCATCGAGGAGCTTCCGCAGTGTTGTGCGACGGCTGGCTTAATTGGGAACAGCCTCGTGGTTTCACAGGTTTGCCGGGCAGTTGGTTGTGCTTCTAATGGTATTCTTTTAAGCAGAAAGTTGTGTCAAGTGGTACACACGTGTCTGGAACACGAGTCGGCTGCGTGTCTAATGATTGTAGGACTGAGCTCAGTCTGTCCGTCCATCTGTCCACACTGGACAGCTCATTCATGTGGATCGTATTATTGTTCATCAGGAAGAGGAGAACGCTATCTGATGTTCTCCTTCCTTAATCCCCAGACCCCTCCGCCCACTCTAGACCGGCACTGGTAAAACAATAACACGAACACGAACAAACATAAATCGTGAATCTGCCGACCGATCACCTGCTCCCTGGAACTGATCCGGACTGTTTTTCCACTCCGCTCTCGCCATCTGACTTCACTTATGGGGGGCTCGCGCCGAAACTCCTCGATGTTAAATTGGGGATATTGACAGAGTAATGATCTTCCCTTCCTGCAATTATCTCTCTCTGGGATAAGCGCCGCCGTGCACTTGATGAAAGAAAGAAATTCCAAATAAACCCGTAAGACTTTGCAGATGTTGGACGCGTTACACCTACGCAGGAATGCTCCATGGGTTCAAGAAGGAAAAGGAGGGAAGGCAAGAGGGAGAGAAAAGAGAGACGCATCCTCAGACTCCAAACAAAGGCTGCGGGGGGAAAGGTGTGCCTCGGGCTCAAGCAAAAAACCCTTGGTTGTGGGCGTAGGTGTGTCGGTTGAATTAAATTCCCTCCGAAAACTGCTTTATGCAATATAAACTGAAACTTGAGTTACTTAAGTAAGGGTTGAAACAATTTCATAGCAGAGACGAATGCTGACACAATTACCTGCTACTGTTCAGATCATGTTTAACTCCCTGCCTCCTGCGATCCATATGAGACAGGGGTTGCATTGCACTTCTCTAACCCTCTACCGCTCCCACTCGATGATTTGCAGAGGAGGGGGAACAAAGTGGACAACAGAAAACAAACAAAACAAAACAAAACAAGTCCCTTCAGTCATTCAGTCCCGGCTCCTCGTGCAGAGAGGGTCTTAAATTAAACTGACAATCCGCAGCTCAACTTGCGGGTTCCACGACTGCAGGAACACATGCTGACATAACCTCGGCCTCTGCTTCGCACCCGCATGGCAACACCACGCCACCGGTTTATTTACGGCTTGTGGCGAACGCAGCCGAGCGGCCGACGGCGCCGCCAGAACCCACTGCCACCCCCCCACCACGGGAGACGAGCAGAGCCACGAACCCGTGGGCGCCTGACAGCGCTCTGACACGTGTCCCTGCACCGTCCCCCGCCCGACCTGGTGTCAGAGTCCCACTTCTGTGTTCTTACCCAGCATCCTCGGCTGCAGACTGCTGTGCCGAGGAGGAGGGGAGGAAGACGAGACTCCTGTGGTGCAGCAATCTGATGCTAATTCTTAAGTTTTACTGGCTGCGGGGTTTGGTACAGCTTTTACGGTCGACACAGAGAAGGCATTTGTCAGCAGCGTCTAATGAAGGTCACATGTTTGGCGGGGTGAAAGCACTCGAAAGGAGATGAGCACGAAGCGTCCAGCACCTGTTGCCAGGAGGGGCCTCGGCAGTCCGTGGAGGTTGGGTTGGACAGCGCTGCGGTACCGCCACCGGTCCGCGCGGCTCTGTACAGTGTGACCTGCTTTCAGACAGCTGTGCAGATGTCGAACACCCCGTTCCAGGTCAGCAGGGGATCAATAGCAGCGATCCTGTGTGGGAGGGAGCTGCTTCTGTGAGCCCCGGCCTCCCTCCCTGTCTGCACCTCTAAACCTGCACTTACGGCTCCCCGGCAAAGCCCGCCTCGGCTCTCCACGCTTAAGGCAGTAATACCCGACTCAGGCGCGCTTTATGGGAGATTATCAGACCGTTATCGATAGTAACGCGGCTGAGCCACGGGGCGGATACCCTGTGTCCGTAATCTCTGATAATTCCCAGAGTGTGACGAGGGAGAGCGGGGGTGATGTCCGGGGTCGAGGGCGGGGTGGGTGAGCCCCCCGGCCCCCTCTGGGATGAAGGTTACATCCAGAATCAGTGACGAAATGACAATTAGAAACTAATCAATAACAGCTCAGCCAGGGTAACACACAGCTCTCACGGTCTACAGCTCCCCAGAAGACGCTCTGCTCTGCTCTCCCTTCCTCCCTCTCTCACTCTCCCTCCATCTCTCCCTCCTTGCCTCTCCCTGTCTCTCCCTCCCTCTCCCTCTCTCTCTCTCTCTCTCTCTGTCTTCCTCTCCGTCCCTCCCAGGAAAGCAGCCGTTTTCTCTATTGTTGTTTTTTTACGAGCCCATCTGACCTCTCGCTCAGCTGTGGAAATTCCCCTCTCGCTCTGTGGCGTCTTCTGCAACGCATCGAGCACACGCTGTTCTGCCAGAGCTGTCCACACTCATTTAACCAAATACATCAATAAATAAATATAAAACGCTTTTCGAAAAGTCCCTCCGTGTCCCAGGACTGCCGTCAGTGACAAACGGGGGGCTGGTTTTCCTCAGACCCACCGCTTCTCCACACGAAAGCCCTTCCACTCGATCCCATAGCCTCTGCGGCCATTAGTGGGGAGTCTGTTCTCACAGCACCTGAACCACCCCTCTATTTAAGTTGTAACCCTGTTTGCCATGCCATTTCTACTGCACAACGTTTCCAATGGTATCAAAATGTTATTCTTCCCAACCTAAGGCAACATCGAGAGCATTCCTGCCCTGCCCGGGACTCGAACCCTCACCCCTGGTCCACAAGCAGGCCTAGCCCTCGGGGAAAAACCTAAACTCAGTGCCAGAGGAAGCTGTGCGGCAAAAACATTACAGTACAACCCCCCCGGGCTCTGAACACCTTATACAAGTATTGCTGGTTTTCGGGGGGGCAGGCGGCCTACCTAAGCGATGGCGTCAGCTCAGAGAGGTGATAATGGGGCTTCCGAAATGCGGGAGACCTATTCTGGGACAGAGGCAGCTGTTCAGACCCACAGTGGGAAAGGTGAGCGGGAAAGAAGATCTGAGGGGATATGGTGGGGGTGGTAGGGGGGTGTGAGATGCACCCTGGGTAAACTGAACAGGGCCAAGGTTACACACAGTCTGTGGAAACTGAGCCCCCCGCCTGCCCCTGAGCAGTCCGGCATGGCATCCTGCTGTTCGGTGGAGGACAGGGTGAGGGGACGATCAGGGGGCTCTGGTGTTAAGAGGCTCTGGTATAAGGTGTTACTCAAAGTGTCTCTTGACCTCCTACTGAACCACGTGGTGCAGTCACAGAACGGCACGTTAGTCACAGGTCGTGTTCATGCCTGCTCCTTTTTTTGCTCTGTGTCGTGCTGCAACGTGCTCAGCCTCGTGGTTCTGGATGCTCGGGGCTGGGAACGTTTGGAAAGGTGACAGAGGCGAGGGAGCGAGAGAGAGAGAGCGACTGGACCCTTTGACGTGAACACAAACACAGCACTTCAAAGTGCAGAAGGCCAGGCCCAGCCCGGCCATTTTCTCTCTCTCACCGATCTCCCTTTCTGTTCCGGCTGTGTGCAGCCAGTATAAATACATGCGTTCATAGCTATTACATTTCCTCTCCCTCCTGCTCCGGCCCTCCTCAGCCCAGCCAAGACCCCGACGCTGCTATAGTGGCTGCTATAGTGTAATGCCTTCCACAGCTGGTAACCTGGGGCAGCCCTGCACTCGTTAGCTAATTAAAACAGAGGTCCGCACACCAGCGAAGACTGGGAATTGAAAACGACCAAAACGAGAAACGAAGGACACGCGGTTTGGCATTTCTGCTTCCGTGCTGCAGGGCATCGATGGACCGCAGAGTCCGGGTGCGGCGGGTCGGTGTTCAGTGGGAAGTGGAGCTGTTGCACCGTAAAGACTCGCATACCTGCAGGACCTGCCCACACAGCACCCGTCCCAGGCACTAGATAACGAGCGCTGAGTCCTCGCTAAGAGCTCCTTTCATTTCAGTCATTTGTCTTTCTTGTTTTTTTTTGGGGGGGTAACATTAATTTATCTCACTTTCACTGATTAAATCGAGAATAGTGTTGCAATGGATACGTCAAAGGAGAGGGAGATTCTAGAACCTTGAACGCCCCCCGACACGCACACGCACACACACACACGCAGTCACACACGCACACACACACACACACACACACACTGTACAGTTTTGGTCTGCAAGGTTGCCCACACACTCACACACAGACAGCCATCACTCTAATCGGCCATCATACCAACTGGATTGAGGCTACAGCGCCGGATTCACCCGGGACACAGAACGCAGGCCCTGGGGAAATGCCCCTCTCAAGATGGTCAAGTTGTGTAATCCTGTGTCACTGAACTGAATAAGGGGACGTGACGGACTGGACGAGAAGCGGTGGCCCGGGGTGGGGTGGGAAATCCCTGACTGGATGAGTGCGATGCTGGGTGTGTGGACCCCCTGCTCTCGGCGTGCTGTGCGCGTGTCACGGGGCCCTATGGCGGCGCGCCCTATGGCGGCGCACCCTCCTGCGCGGTTCCCGCACACTTATTGTCTCACCGCAGCTATCTGGTACGACGCGGATCCGGCCGCATTTCATGTTTTCATAAACTTGTCTGAGAGCGTGAGTCACCCGGGAGAGCGGGCTGATTTACGAGCTGCGAGGAAAAATAAACTTGTCATCTGGACTGTGTGGCCCTCGGGTCTGAACATTTGTACTGTACACAGACTCTTCCATGCCGTCGTGAAAACAGCAGTTTGGATCCCATGCAAAATCAAAAAAAAAAAGAAAAAAGGAAAAGAAAGAATATCAGAAAAACATGTCTGGGAACCGAAACAAGGCGAGGGATGGACGCTGGAGACAGAGGGGCTGTGGTCTGGTTCTCCCACCAAAACAGGGAAGGGCAATGAAATGTTCTCAGGCTTGAACTGACTGCCGGTGGCACAAAACAGCGGCCGAGGAGTTGCTGGAGGGGCAGAGACAGGAAGTGAGACTGTTACACAGAGCTGGATTTACGGCACCCTGGGATTGACTTTTACCCCGTTAACCCCATCCCTGCTGATGAGCCAAACACACGAGGAAGCCAAAAAAACAACAGACAGACATTAAACTGTAGCGGTGTACAATATCACACTATTTCTCTCCGAGCTAGACCGATAAATCGGCCAGTGGAAGCACGCCCCTTTATGGTGTGATTTGTGATCTTCAATTGGCCAAAGCACTGATATGGAGAGAATGAGGAAGAGTAGGCTGAGATGCCTGGCAGAGAGACCATTTCACAGCTGCATGGGACAGCGGAGCAGGGCGAGACCCCCATCGCCCTCCAGTCTGATCCATTTATAAGCTGCAGGTGTTTGTGTTCAGGAAACAACTGAGCAACTCAACACAGTGTGACCCGCCTGTCATTGCCAGCGTACCTGGGAATATGGAAACCGGACTGAAATATCAGACACCTGGAGTCTGTTATTTTTTCCTGCAGATCTTAATTGGCCATCAAACCGTTTTTCTCTCGCTTCCCTCTTGCCACTCATCGCCGCCGCGCTGCCGAAGCGAGAGAGCAAGGGAACCGCGTGCCAATCTGTGCCGCTGCGAGTTTTGCTATTGAAGCCGCAGATCTGAAAGCAACACCTACACCAGGCACGGAGACCACTTGTAGATGGGAGAGTGGTGCCGCATCCTCCGGGGCTTTAGCAGATAACGGCTTTGGATCCGGCGCCAAGGGAATCAAACAAAACGGCAGAATAAAACCTCTTAAAGCCGCCTTTTAAAGAGCAGATGATTCCCCGATGCGGCTAAGGTAATTAGAAGTGGCTGAGATATCGGTATTATTGCGAATGTGCAGCCCATGTGAGAGAAACACACTTTCATGTTCATTTGTTCGGCGTTCTCACGACTTACCTTTGTCGCCGCCCACGCGCCGCACTCGCCACCTCAAGGACGCAAAGCTGCCGAGATAATTGCGCAACTCTCTGAGTGGATCCGGGGCTGGGCGCTAAGCTAGCCTGAAATGTCAGCGCCGGTGGAACGAGAAGGAGGTTTATTTTAATTCACCCAACGAGCACGGCTTCTCTCTGAATGGAGTGTAAACAGATTTAAGACTTACAACGCGAGGAGCAGTAGGCCGGCGAAGCGGGAGAGCAGGGGGGAGCAGTAATCTCAATGGAGACAATTAGACATTAAAAAGAGCCCCCCATGCTAAAAACTGTGCAAACATCTACTTCTCCCACAGCACAGGACATCAGTGCCTGTTGTATTGATATCAGATATTGAAGGTTGTACACTGTGCTGAGATACTGCTCACAGGGGTGTTAGTGTTTGCTCGGTTTTGTAATTGGTGTTTTGGTGTCATTTATTCATTTCAATCTTGTTATTGTTTTGTTTTTCCCTCTCCCTCCCAAATACTACAGATTTTCTCAGACGGCGAATTATCCCAGATTACCCATTGGAGGGAAATGGACCAGAAAACGAAAATGAAAATGTAGCAGATCTGTATCGTGGGTAATTTCGCCACGAGTCGGATTTCACCGCCAGCCGGATGGGTGTCTGACACAAACCGGTGACTCCGCTGTCATTTATATGTTTTCTCTCCCGGTCGGTTTCAAATTCGAATAGCCATCCTTATAAAACCATCGACGCGCTATTATCAATTCATTGTAGAATTCGCAATGCGAGATCAACAGCCATGGCTCCTGCTCCGGTGGTGTGGTAGCAGGCGATGCAGCGGGACAGCCGGGGTCGGGCATTTCCACACAGCGGCCTTTACAGACTGGGGCCAGCAGGTGGCACCACATGCTAAGGCAAATTCCCATTAAAAAAGCCCCAGGGTCACATGTCCACAGGCAGACCGCAGTGGAGGGACAGCCAGGGCAGTGGGGATTTAACCTGGAGCCTCCTTCACATTCCCACCCCCCAGAAGGGACGACTGAAGGCCATGTCTGAGATAAGCCATGGACAGCTGGGCCCAGTCCACTCCTGTGTGTCACACAGGCTGCCCGGTGCTCCCCCACTCTGGGGTGTGGAGCCCAGCCCAGCTCCGGGGGGCTGGGCTGGGTGGGAGTGGGACCCAGGACCCAAGGCCCTGACACACTGCCTCCATCTCTCCGGGCCGGCTCTGACAGGCGCTCTGTGAGAGAGCAGGCATTGTTTCCAGGGAGGAAGCAGGAAGCGCACTCTGCTGACCTCAGCGCACAGAGCTGCGAGCGGCGGCCAAGTGCGGCCTTCCTGTGATCAGCAGATCCGTTTCCTCGCACCGGGACAGGAGCGCACTACGCACCTCACACTCCTAATGACAGCACTGCGTTTCAGAGTACACCAGAGCTGTGTGCTGTAGTGCAGTGTGTGGTCGTGCAGTGTGCTGTGGTAGTGCAGTGTGCTGTGGTGGTGCAGTGTCCTATAGTGCAGTGTGCTGTGGTAGTGACCGGCCGAGGTGAAAGCGAGTGCGGTGCAAAGATACACAAACGCACAGAAACTCCCGCTTTGTTTTGGAGCAGCACCACCTTAAGGCATATCAACTCGCTCCCAGAAGCATCCTGGCAGCGGGCTCCAGTTATGTAAACCTCCATATAAATCACAGACTTTATTTAATACACAAAGTGCGCTGTGCCAATTATGCAAAAGACAAATTATGGATCAAAAATACAAAGCGTAGGGGGGATAGAAAATGCAAAAGGGCTTTTTTTTTAAATATATATATGAATAACAGACTTATGACTGGGTGAGCATCTCAGAATGAAAATCTGTGATGCAATATTTTGTACTTGACCATCAGGGGTGATGGAGCCCAGCGTACCCCCCAAACAAGAGAACGCCACTCCCACCACGCCACCCTCGAGCCCCACTGCGTCCCTAAGAGCACTGGGCTGAGCTGGGCAGACTGGAGCCTTCCATATGGGGTGAGAAGCAGAGACAGTGATCGTCCACAGCCATCCTGCATGGACACGGCAGGACAGACCAGGAGAGAGAGACAGATTGTGAGGGAGGAGAGGGAGAGGACGTACAAGAGTCTGAGACAGCAGGGGGGGAGAGAGAGAGAGAGAGAGAGACCAGGAGGATGTGTGAGAGCCTGGGAGAGGCAGAGACGGACCCGGGAGGAGGACAGGATGTGTGAGTCACAGAGGGAGAGAATGAAAGCGGAGAGAGGTGGGGGTGAGAAAGACAGGCAGAGACCGAGAGAGGGAGAGAGAAAGTGATAGAAGGGGTGTGAGAGAAAGCCGGAGGGGACAGGAAGACAGAAGAGGAAAGAGAGATGAAGAGAGGAAGACTCGAAGAGCTACTTCTCTGAGATTTACTGCCCTGGATGTTTGTGTGAGGAGCTGTCGCCAAGGAGGTTTGACACAGGAGAGTAAACAAGGCCGGGGGTCTGCACATTCCCCGTGGAAAACCCCTGGGTCAGGTGTGTTTATAGGGGGCCAGAGCAGGGGCCCAGAACAGGGGCCCCGAGGGTTAAAGGCACATTGTCTCAGTGACGTCACCAGGGGGAGACGGTGCTGTTTCCCGGGCTGTGTGAGAGACGGGGCTGCCTCTCTCTCTCTCTGTCTCTCTCTCTCTCTCTCTCTCTCTCTCGGTCACGGTCTAACTGTGCAAGATCAATCCAGACCCATTGCTCTTCCAAATTCTGCCAGCCAAATCGTTCCACCGCCACCACGCCCAGCCTCCCCTCGTCCCTCTCCAGTTTACCGTAACAACTGCAAATGAACGTTTCATTGCAGTAAAAGCTCGTAACGGCCTTCGATAAATGTTCTGTTCTAATCACAGGAGGGGAAAATAAATAAACACAAACAAACAGAAGAAACATCAACGCCTCCCGAGCCAAGCGAATACACACATCTGGCCCGGCCCATTCTGGTGCATCTCCTGCTGGAGTAGGTTGGTGAGAAACTCTCCAGGGGAAACTCAAGACTGATTTGGAGTTAGTAACTGTGGTCTGGGACTTCCTGGATTCGGAGAAGTCATTGCCAAAGAGTTATATACAAAAAATGGTATGGCAACGGGAGGAGGGAAACGAGAAACAGACAGGAACGGCTTTATGAGAATGAGAAATAAATACATAACTAAATCAGAAGTCCGGCATTTCCCCTGACACAGTCCCTCCATTCTGGAAGCTGGAAAGTTGAGCTCAGCGTCCGCACCGGTGCCTCTCGAGGTAACACTGCGGATGGAAAATGCATCTGCAAAACCACAGCCTGGAGGTCTTTAACTATTATTAGCAAGTCTTGCGGGCAGCGGCTGCGCTCGAGGGGCACTGTGGCAGCTGAGCTGGCTGGTTACCCTCCACGCTGCTGGAGCGGTTTAAACCCCGGAGCTCGGGTCTGAAGAGAGGATTTCCAGCAGAGAAGACTGGCGTATGAACGGAGGAGGCCCGAGACTGGGGGGCTTGGGGGTGTGCGGTGAGGAGACAGCCCATGTGTTTGTCTGGGCTGCGGCCCTGTCACACACGGTGGTCCGGTTGGACTGCGGGGGTTCGGGAACGTCAAATGCTGTCTGAATTTTGTAAAGTCACCCTGGGAACCGGGGGCCCTGCGGATAGGGACCACGTACCCCCATCTCGCTGCCCTGACGCAAGCACTGGATGTTCCTCTGCCACTGAAAACAGTGTGGGGCTCGGCTCAGACGTCCTCTGCCAGGGCTTAAATGCATTATACACACACACACACACCTATTGATACAGGTGGACAAACAGTGTGTCGAGATGCAGCCAGATCTGAAACCTGCTGAGCAGTGATCGCCTCACCTGCGGCCCTGTGAGATCTGTGTGATATCAAACTTCCTCAGATCAGCCTTCAACTCTCAAGAAGAACATTTCAGTAACTAACTGAACAACTAACAGCTGGGTTTAGCAGTAATGCTACCATAATATAGCAAAACAAAATAAGAAATCGTATTAGAAAAGATCATTGCCACATCTGTTTACTATTGTACGTGTCTCTGACATTGATCATGCACCCAAGTGAACGTTGCTTTGGTGGAACATATAGGGAATCTGTTCAGTGTTTAAATTTGGAGTGATTTAAATATATCGCTTTTAATATACACCCCCCGCCTCCCACACACACACACAAACCAAATAAAAAAGGATCTGATATTGCTGGAATGGTACACAAACTTGTGCACAGTCCCAGAAACATGAGTGAGACCCGAGTAAGTGCAGAAGACAGTGTCTGTGTGGGGGGGTGGCAATTTTCATGAAGCATTAAATATACCACAATAAGAAAACAAACACAAGAGCTCCATAGACGGCCTGTCTGACTCCTCAGTCAGTATCCTGACAGGCTGGTGTGATGTATGACACACAGTGGGGGTGTATTTCATCAGGAGAGGGCAGGTGAGTACTAATCTTGGGGGTCAGGGCTTTATGAATAGAGCCCACAGTCAGACAAAAGATAGGGCTGAACAGGTCACACGGAGGTCAAGGCTGGCTCTGAACGCAGGTTCGGTTCGTACTGTATTGAGGCCAGACTGAGACTGAACGTAAAGAAAGACACAATAAAATAAGGACTGACTGTAGAGGTCAGGAAGCAGCGCAATCTGCTGGGAAGAAGGGAATGTGAGAGACAGAGCTTGAGAGAGAGAGAGCGAGGCAGTCTGGGGGAAAAGGGAACCATGTGAGGAATTTGGCTGGATCACCACGGAGAGGTTAAAGTAACAAAGAGTATATTGTTTACATTGCATCTCGGGGGGGCGGAGCGCAGCTGATACTGTAAACACACAGTGACACATGCACACACACACACACACACACACACAGCCCGCCTCCGCGTTCAAATGGACCAGTACACCAGTTCACCACCACACACTCACACACACACACTGTCTCTCTCTCTCTCATACTCAAACGTACACAAACATCTTCACACACACACACCTGCTCTCACGCTCTCTTTCTCACTCACTGTCGCACACAGACACACACACTGACACAATCGATACATTAATCCGCGGCCTGAAGATTTTCACACCGCATTAACACCCCCTGCCCCACAAACTCGGATTATGACCCAGTCTGGTAAAACATTTTTTATTTTATTTTTTCTCCCCATGATCTTATTACTGCGAACATTTCCGCCTGTAATCTTTGGTAATACCCTCGGTATCGGGTATTACTGCTTTAGAATACGTTTAGCATGCGAATGCAGACACAAACGCTCAGGATAACACTATGGGCTGCCCACTCCTCGCACACAGATAAAGCCCACACCTACACAAGCTCCCAGGCTTGCGCTGGCCTCCTCAATGCGGGCCGAGCGCTACACAAACCATGAAAGGCAACAATCGCCCGTTCTAAACCCTGGAACAAATGGCGGGATGAGATTTACAAAACGAGATACATTCAAAGTTTCCGCTCTGTACAGACTGCAATACACAGGATATTGTGTAGGGTCTACATTGTGCGTTAGGGTGGATAGCAGCTAGGATGGGAGCAAAAGCTACAACGAGAAAGTTGCAAAACACAGGAAGTGCACCTGAAACACAACGAACTGTAGCTGGTTAAAATACTCGAGGCTAAATAATGAAAAGCAAATGGATTTCATGATCTCGTTCAAATTGTTTTCTATAAAAAAAACTTCTGGGTCTTGTTTTTCTTTTCTTTTTTACCCTGGCTATAAAAGAGAAACCATACCCGATACATAAACACATACAGCGTTGGGGAGACGAGGCCGGGACACGGCTGAGTCCTGTCTGCAGCAGCGAGGACGGGAGACCTCCTGACCTCGGCTCTGGAGGTCTCCCTCCTGGCCTCCACTTCCCGTCGATGGACAGCCGCCCTGCCCACCAAAACTGCCTCTCCATGCAGGTGAACTGGCCTCTGCAAAACTAGCCCTGGTTTGGCCACGTTTTCCTGAGTTTGTGCCGGACCCGAGGTGACAGGCTGACCTGTGCTACACAACTCGCAGACAAACACACACACACGCATGCACGGCACACCGAAATAAAGTGGGTAGGCGCTAACAGAAGATAATGATCACATTATGTTGGGGTCCAGCAGCCAGATTTTTTTCTTCTGTGTCTTTGACAGCTTTTAAGTAAATAGCACCAAACAAGCAATTATTTTTGGCAGACAAACTTTGCTGTTCCTTTCCAAGAAATGCAGAGCAGGGGGGGAATAGAGGGGCTATGAAATCACCCAGACAGATGTGATTTAGGTTAATACTTATTATATTTATATATCTAAAGAAGCACAAAAGTCCTCAAGAGTTCTCTACTGCTGCGGTGGGTTAATTACTTCTAATGCTGTATTTTTTTTTTTGTTTTCTTTTTTTAAATCAACCCCCCACCCCAGGCCTGAAAGTCTCAGCAATTTTTACCACTTGAGAAAAAAAAAATATAGCTGTCAAACGCACACTTAATACAAAACATCTGGAGTTATAGCACTGAATAAACATGCATACATTTAAATAAGGGTTTCGGAGTCGGCTGCACAGATATTAACAAGTTGAAAAATCTCAGGGAGAGAAGAGAGGGAGAGAGAGAGAGAGAGAGAGAGAGAGAGAGAGAGAGAGAGAGAGAGAGAGAGAGATTTAGTCCCAGACCACCCCCTCTCCCCCAGCACTGGAGTCCAATCTTTCTGAGTCCCTCTATCATTCAAACACAAAACAGCAAGGTGCGGTTTTATCGCAATACCTTGAAAATAATTTACTGGAGTAACCAAAAAATATGACTGGACTTCAGAAGTGAGTGTTTAAGGACTCTTAGAGTAATTCAAAAACCCCAAAGCACAGGAGTCCCCCACTTTCTCAGCCGTGTGTCTGGGGGCCATTAAAGTCTCGTAGTGTGAAATTGCGGCTCCTCGGTTCCTCCGCAGACCAGACAAGATCGGCGCGGCGCTTCCGTGGCTCTGAGAGGCCACATGTTTCGCGGAGACGCCGTAATGCCGAACAGTCCCGCGCTTTAGTCTCACTGGATTAAACGAGCAGCACGTGTGGCGCCTTCGATCAATCAATCGCTTCATTCAGACGCTCTGCCGTGTCACTCGGCCGATAGCGATCGCTGGCCTGGTTCTCGGCGACAGGCCTCCCGCTCAAGGGCAGGGCCATTCGCAACGCACTGAACTCGACATTTCGAAATTCCCGTCTCCCCGAGTCACTCCGCGTCTGTCGTCATGATTCTTACATAATTAAAAGAGTATTGCGCTGGTTAGGGAGCTCTGCGGCATCTGTTTATTTTGTCCCTGTTTTTTAACAGCTGGCGGCTCTGGGATACACAAAGACCCACGCGGCGCAGTGATGTCATCGGTTCTGGCGCAACAGCGAGGTGAACGCAAGTGCGCTCTTAATTGGATGGGAGGATGAGATTCATTAAGCTCATAATTCTTCCACGGTCCAGAGAAACGTACAAGTGGAAAGAACGGGGGGATTTCAGAGTTAAACTCAATTAAGTGAAGATCCGGTTGGTTTTCAGGTGCCTTTTCTGTTTGGTAACACAGAGAAGGTCCTACTCTCTCTCGGGAGTACAGACCTCCTCCCCTCCTGCTCCTGTTCCTCGGACACACGGGGGAGACGTACCGGACCCCTTTGGACGTGAGCGCAATCTGCACTGAGAGACAACTCTCTGTGCTCCTGCAGACAGAGGCCCCTTCAGCGTAGTGTTAACTTTATTAGTGCAACCTGCGACCAATTCCGCCGGAGCCGCGGCGCGTGGGAAAGAGACAGAGAGGAGAAAAACAGCGGCCTTTCTGCAGGGACGATGCGGAGGAACGCACACGCACATGTGCACATACACACACACTTGTCTGCCTGCTGAGATCTGTACTGAGATGCAACTTCCTTACAGACAGCTTAATCTTGGGGCGCCCGGTCACACCCCACAGCGCCGACTTGGGCCCGGCCACCATAGCTCCTCTATTAAATCAGGAGGATGCAGTGGTGCCACTCCCTCTTGACTGGGAATCAGGTGATATTGCATCGTTGGTCCATTATCTCCCCCAGCACCACCGCGGCCGGCATCGCTCGTGTCTGTTACCAGATTCGCCTCATTCTCCACCGGCCCGGGGCTCCTAGTTTGTGCGAGTCGCTGCGCCGCGCTGTAATGCACCGCAGCCCTGTGTGCTTAGTTACTGCCTTCTGGTCCCGAAGCATCTAAATTGAGCCTGGTTAGCTCGTCGGGCGGGCAGTTTTCCATGCGGTTTTTATGAAAAGCATTAGAAAAAAGGAAAAGAAAAGAGATGGTCCCAGATAACTTAATCAAGCTGCTGTATATAACATATTTGAAGGAGCGCTCAGGAGCAGCCAAACCACAGCCAATGGGAGGGGAGGAGGGGGGGGTTTGAGACAGAGTTTGTGTGTGTTTGGGGGGTGGGGGGGGTGGCAGTGGATGGTGGGGGGTTCGAGCCCTGCTGTCACAGTCAAAGGCTCTGCAGGGTAAATGAAATAGTTTCCACACTAAGCTGCATTCAATTATACAACCACTTATTTACACACAAACACACATTAATAATCATCTGCACCCTTGCAGGCCTATGGGGATAATTCTACACAGATGCACAGGCTTTCACACACACACAAAATCTCGGGAGGGCATTTTTTGCACACACGGCTGCACATTTTGGGCTTGCACTACCAATACAGCTATTAATAGCACCTCGCGTTGCCAGGTAAGAGGGAGCTGAACGTATCCTGTACCGAAATATAGCTCCCCACACACACACTTGTGCACTGGCGATCCCACACACACACTTGTGCACTGGTGATCCTCACACAGGGGGTCTACAGTGCACCACAGCCACACAACCAAAATTCTGCACAGACAAACACACACACTTATCTATATACATAACAAATGCCCTACCTGCAAACTTTGAAAACCTCCCACACCCCTACACACAAACCATACAAACACACACACACACACACACACACACACACACACCGTGTCTCACCCCAGAACTAGGCAGGGTCTCTTTTCAGCCGCGATTGTGGGGCAATGAAAGGGCAAATATATGCTGTTGCTGAGAAAGCAAAGCCCCATAGCGCTGTGACAATTGGGTACTGCTGTGACTAGAGAGAGTTAAACAAAACCAACGATCCCCCCCCGGCCGAAAAAACAATAGTGGATGCCCACCAGACACTACTGGAACAACAACTGTTAACACATTTAATTAGCTTAGAAACCTGCACACATATACATATGGAGAGAGAGTTTTTAATCATTCAAATAAATGCACTGTAATTCCTCATAGTTTTCCTGCAGGTTTACCAGACTAATCCGCGAAGGATCACAACCACAGAGCCGGGCGCTGGGGGGGAGTGCAGAAACAGGAGAAATGTGTCTGCCGTGTCAGCCCTGTGCTGATGGGGCCTGACAGGAGGGTAATAACTCTCCTCTCCTTTGGGTTTTAGCCCTGGGTGAACGGCTTTGCTGCCCCAAGACCGAGAGGGGCCTCCTGCTTTTCATTCTATCAATTATAAACTACTCAACTGGCCTAATTAATTACCTAATTGAATCGAGTTTAACATCCTTCCCAGATCTTTACCAGATGTTTTTATTTTCCCTGAGCCGAAGCCCTCTCAGTTCTGTCAGGGCCCGGGCCCGCACACAGCCCAGAGCACGGCCCGACCCGGGGACGCTCAGCGCTGCTGCCCCGCGCCCCGCGCTGCTGAGAGGGCCCAGGCGGGAGAGAGGAAGATAGGATAAGGGGGCGTAAGCTTCTCTACGGCTCCCAGAGGGATTAAGTGATTCTGCTTTTTTTTCTGCACAGTAACCATACAGAACAATATATAGATATGATCCTGAGATCTGAACCGTTCATGCGATGATCATACAATGGAGAACAATTGTGCCATAACGGAGGATTAAGTCATTTGGGTTTTTTCTCCCTCTCCTCTGTACATCTGTAATCGAACGCTGCGTGCAACAAGTATAATTTTGTTTTTTTTTATGATTACTTCTCTTTTCTCTCACAACAATAAGTTACTATGTGTTAAAAATCTGGAAGTGATTTGTGGTACGACATCAAAAGGTATTCAGTTGCAAAGTTATTGTAACCGTTGACCTTTAAATGTCTGTAAGGCTACTGAAAACCCACTCGAACGCAGATCAGAAAGCATAAAGCGCGAGAGAGGAGAGAGAGGAGAGAGAGAGACGTACAGAAACCAGAAGGAGATGATTTTCCACATCACACGATGAGACACCCAGCCGTGTTCAAAGCCTCGGCCCCACGGCGCGGGGGTCTCGTGGGCTGCGGGAGTGCGTGTGTGTGTGCCTGGGCCTGTCCCGACCGTGCCACAGCTTCAGAGGGGGCCGGGCGCAGCGGGGGGAGGTCCCCGGGCGCTCAGAGCCGGCTGCTGGACGGGGACGCATGTGTCCGGACGAGCGCCAGCATTAGAGCGCGGCGCCTGGCTTTCTGGGAATGTGGGCCCAGGTGAGCGGAGGGATGGAGGGAACTACCAATGTCCCAGAATTCAGCTTATTTTAATTGTATTTTAACTAAAGCACATCTGAACCCTCCCTCTCTCTCTCTCTCTCTCTCTCTCTCTCTCTCTCTCTCTCTCACTCTCTCTCTCTCTCTCTCTGGGCAGTGGGCTGCAATGTTGTGGAGCACAGGTCCCAGTCTGGGGTGCTAACCTTTCATAAATGTAACGTCCGTTTTACTTCTCGTTAGCAGTCCATTTCTGAGACCCTCTAATTGCCCCCCACGGCTCTGTATCCTATCTGTCCTGTGACCCGGGGGCCGCGCAGCGCACCGGCTCCGGCATTAATGGGATACAGTCAATCCTGGCAGTACCAGAGCTCTAGTCATTAGCTCTAATCCCCTATAATGCAACTCCCTGATGTCTGTGCAACCTTAGTGGGGCAATTTTACTGATTGCGAGCAGCCAACCATCACGCTCCGTCTGCGTGCCTGGCGACGGCCTCCGCATCTGAAACCAGATCTTCCGCCTCGTCTCCCCTGTCCTCCCCTCGTCTCCCCTCTCCGCTCCCCTCCTCTCACTACAGGCCCGAGTAGAACAGGCAGTAAAGGGAGATGCGCTGGTGCACCCTGCAAACACGCTCCCCCTCTCAGGGACACTTGGACTCCTCTACCACTGGGTTCCCATCGCAAGCAATCACACAAACATAAAGCAATTTTTTTCCCCCCACAGCGAATGAAGAACAACACCTTCTGAAAGGGAGAGAGACGTTGTCGTGTTGGTAGTTTTTCCTTCCACTGCGTCGGCAGTTAAACAAACACACGGCAGTTGCCACCAAAATGAAAACGAATGTAATTGTTTCTCCTGCAATAACAGCTGAGAAAATAGGCCACGTGTCTTTGATCCTGAACTACAACAACACGAAACCAACTGGAGTGGAAACATTGTTAAGGCCCGCATTCTTAAACGTTTAAAGACGTCTGGACGAGACGGGTTGAGGAGATCCTGCCAGGGGGGTGGGGGGGGTGGGCGTGTGCGTGGTGTGGGCAGGGCGGGTCTGTGACGCAGCGGGGCGCTCTGGGAGACGGCGGCCGGTTCCCGCAGTGTGCAGACTGGAGCCCCCCTCCCTCCTCCCTCCCTCTCTCTCTCCCCTCCCTCCCTCTCTCCCCTAGTGTTTTCTCAGCCGTCACGCCTGTTGACACAGATCAGTGCGGGGGGTCAGAGGTCAACAAGCTAACGATTGCAGGTCAGGACCTCGACAAGTGCTGCTTAGTGGGGTCGCGTGGCTGCCTGCCTGCCATCTCTCTGGGAGGTCAGAGCCCTGCTGTGGGAGAGCCGGTGGGAGGATTTATTGGGCTGAAGTGAGGGGCCGACACCCCGGCCCCCCCTGCCCACTCTCTGCGCTCCACCTCCCCCTCGGTCACGCGCACACACACACACACACACACACCAGCGCACCTCGCACTGCTTGGATGTTAATTAACAAACAGCCTCGACGCAGAGAAAGCAGGGATGCGACACAACACTGAGCACAAACCACAGCAGGCATCAACACAGCGGGGTCTGCTGCAGTGTGGCCCCCGGGCATCACATGGTCCTGTCATCGATGCCACGGCGGGCACAAATGTAACAGAACCAAGTTCAAGCTTACGCATATAACACAAGTCACGTAGAACAAACATATATATTATGTTTGTTATGAAGGACAACAGTTATGTAAAGGGGGAGCCCATTTTAGCTCCAGCTCTGGCTGTGGCTGCGGCGGCCGCCCCGGCGTTATTTAAAGCGCCCAGATTACGTGGAGAGAGAGAGAGAGAGAGAGAGAGAGAAGCAGCCGCTCTGGACAGCTGCTGGATATCTGATCGCACGGCCATTTATAGACTGACAGGTACAGGAAATGACCGGCCGGTGATCAGGAAGCCCACGGAGAGAATCAACTGCCAAGCAAACACGGCAGATAGTGAGGATGGGGACAATAACAGTAATAATAATAATCACCTCCATCGTATATCAATCACTTCCCGTGTGAGGAGAACAGGTAGCTGGGATTGTCATAATCATTATGCAAATAATGAAAAGATAAAAATAAAGATGATTAAAAAATCACCGCTTGTTTAATGAGGACAGACGGCAGCCATCTTTATTATTATTATGATGATGATCTGGGGGGATGTCAGTTCCAGCCCAGCCCAGATTAATCTCTGGGGGGGCCTGTGACTGATGCCTCTCAGAGATCAGGCGTCTGCAGGAGGCTGGAGTGGAACAGGCTGCAGCGCCTAATGGGAACAGGAACCGGGCTCCCCTTTCGGGCCCCACTTACATAAGGAGCGCATTAGCCGAAGGTGGGTACGTTTATTAGGCAGCCTTCGAGGACGGTGAAGTGCAAACACCAGCCCTGTCCAGAAGCCCGGCGCTGTGCGAGACACTGGGAAAGTGCTCAGTCGCCTTCGATTTCCCGTTCGGCATCTCCCGACAGAGGCCTCCACAGACACACACGGTCAGGATGGCCTGGAAACGAAAACCTTTCAAACTCTTTCAAGAAATAAATAGATACAAGTTTTGTTTGTTGAACAAATGTTAATTGAGAGGCAAATTGCTTCATCATTAAAATACACACATATACTTATTTGTTTGTATAAAATATGAATACACATTTATTTTTGCCGGGTGAGTTCTTTTTTCTTTTCCAAAGCGAAAGAGCTCTGAGCGAGGGATTAATCCCCGTCCTCCGGGAGATCGCCAGGAAGCCGCAGCCCTTGTTCAACACCCCCGTCTGTGTTACAGAGTCGGTTCCTGACACCCGAGCCGAGCCGGTTCTGAGGACGCACTGACAGCCTGAGTGCGGCCGCCTGTCAGGTGAGTCCAGCTCTCACTCGGCGCCGCGGCGTCCCGCTGACACCCACCTGACAGACCCAAACCTCCCCCCTCACTTCGCCGGACGCGGCCAAAAGATTCGTTTCCCTCGCTTTTTCTTCCTCTCACTCACTTTCTTGTTTTTTTGGGTGGGTGAAGAACATTCCAAATCCTCCCTCCAACAAACACGAACAAACTCAAATAAAAAAATCACTGTTCGGCTGTTTCTCTTTTCTTTTTCTCCTAGGGACCCTCAATCGAAAGCAAATGTGTCGAGGCGAGGCGAGGCGTTTCCGGCGCCGTGTTGACGGCTCTCTTGGCCCTGAGAGGAGAGCGTTTTTCAAAGGTGTTTTGAGCTCCTGATTTTCGGGAGGCCGGTGTAAACACAACCGTAAATTCAATCACTCTTATTGTTTTTTCCCCCCTACATTTTTAAACGTTCTCTCAGATGTCACCTTAGAAATCTCAGTTTAACCCTTTCCTCTATGTGATGGGGGGCTCTGAGTAAGCCAGTAAGCCCGTTCCCAGCGGTTTCCCTGACTCAGGCCCCGCGTCCACGGCGTCACTCCCGGCTCGGCAGCATTGCGCCGGTTTTCAGCCGTGCCTTATTTAATTTGATCCTGGCATATGTGTATAAAAATGGTTCCCCCACATCTACACTGTACTGTGCATTAGCTGGCAGCCTGCCCCTCTACAGCACACAGCGAGACTGCAGGGGGATTGACTGTAATCTGCGGCCGGTTTACCAGGGTGAACCCGAGCGGGGAGGGGGTCGGTGCCGATTTGGCAGAGGGAGCCGGGGAGGGGCCACAATGGGCCCCACTGCGCCAGGCCATGCCAAAGACTCTTATAAAAGTCAGCGTGTAACACACAGACAGGGCTGCTGTGAAAGCCCACGGGGTGTGTGTGTGTGTGTGCGTGTGTATGTGTGTGTGTGTGTGTGTGTGTGTGTGCATGTGTATGTGGGGGGGGTGTGTGTTAGAGTTTGTGTGTGAGTGTGTGAGTGTGATATGTGTGTGTGTGTGTGTGTGTGCGTGTGTGCGTGTGTGTGGGGTGTGTGTTAGAGTGTGTGTGAGTGTCTGTGTGTCTCATAACTCCCACTCACGCTGGGGGCTTTTCTGGGGAAGTGGTGCTGAGTCCGAGTGGCAGCCAGTAACAATTACAGCCCCCTCTGAAAAGGCAGCTAATTTCTCTTACAATTACAGCCCCTCAGTAACGGCCCGATCGCCCACAGCCGGTGAAATAAATCGCCCTGTCAGTGGCTGCGCTCTGCCGCGGCAATCCCCCCCGGTAGCGGCGGGGGAGCGGGGCAGCGTGAGTAATGGCAGCGCGGGCTCCGGCAGCCCCAGCGAGAGCGGCAGGCTGCATAAAGCCGCCCTTTAAGCCTCTCCTCGCCGCAGCAGAAAGGTAGAGCTGTTTGTGTTGGCGCCGAGACAGCATACCACATGTCTCTGTAATATTCAGTAATGTGACCTCAGGAAACCCACAGCGCTGAGGAATATCTAACCCAGGCCCTTCAGCCTGGCTCTGCCTTAAAGGGGCCCGCACCCTCGCGTTCTCGGCCCGGGAAACCACACCGGGACGCCGGCTTTCATTCACCAAAGGGCTCCTCCGCCCGAGCCCAATTTGCACCTTATTTACTGCATGAAGAGAAAAGAAAACAAACTGCTGCACGCCAGGAGGAGCGGGGAGCTGGGCTGAGTGCCGCTGCCGCCGTCGAGCGGGGGGATGTTGTCAGGAGTGGGTCCCCACCACGAGGCGCGGCCACATTGGCAACGCAACTGGGTCAATACCAGACGTGCTTTTCCACTGGCACGGTTTGGGCTGGGAAACACCGGAGTGATGGATGGGGCTCAATTTACTAATTTGACTGGCGGATGCGAAGAGCGCACCATGGTTTTGAATTGTTTAAGTGATGCTCATAAAGCAGTGCTCACAATCACATCTGGATGCTAAAGGCCAAATAAATGCACAGGTTTTGTCTTACATTTTTCCCCCTGGTCTTCTGCATTTAATTATCTTTATTTTTTTTAAGCTGCCATGTTTGTTCTCGCGGACTGTTCCGGCTGTAAATCTCTCTCTCCTCCACCAGCTCCTCACAGGCAGAAGCTTCGGACCCAGTGTGCCACCCGCGCTGATTGTTTTAGTAGCAACACCAGCCACGGGTTTACTGAAATTAAGTTAAGGGCTAACGAAGTTCAGGGTACTAATTGCTGCCCCATGGTCTCTGGCAGTGCAGGGGTGCAGTGAGGACAGAAGGGACAACTGTTCGCTCTCCTGCTCTAATGACCTCTCAGGCGAGGGAGTGTCGGCCTGGTCATCAGAAGGGACTACTGCCCACTACTGTATTAAGGACTGCAGTGTCGTCCTGTGCTGTGCTGTACTCCCTGACTGCTCGTCTCTGTCTCTCTGACACTCCCTGCTCTGGGCGGCTCAGGTCTCTACCTGTGCTGTCATTGTGAGCCCAGGGCACGGCCCCAAACGCCCTGAACGCGTTACCTTGAACAACCTCTCCTCGGTGAGGGGCGGGGCACGGGCACGCCCCCACCACGCCCCAGCCACGCCCCGCCACCGCGTCAGAGCGACTGCAGGCCTACAGCTCACAACGGCAGCGTCAGTATTGTGCGGCCCTCCCAGCTGAGGTGCCTGTTTATCCTGCTTCGGTGCAGGAATAGACACGCTGTTGTTCCTCCGTCACTCAAAGCCACTCGATGACACTCTGACACAGGTGGCCTGAGGAAAGTCTTCTGCCTCCATTGCTTTATCGATGCCCGACGCACACGGCCCGGCGTCGATGCATCAAATCAAGAACAGCAGCCCCCGGCATAAGTCATGTGATACCAGCAGTCATAAAAACTATGAACGTTATAATAACTACAGAATGAGTTTTCCCTCCATGCTTTTTAAAAATACACACGAGCGCCCACAAACTCGCCGTCCTCTGAAACGGAGAATAATCTAATTAATTGCGTTATTACATGATTCAGACGAAGCACAATACTATACGATTTAATCAGGGGGAGGGGGGAAACTAAATGCAACTACAATTAGACATCAGAGAGTTACACTCACATCACTCAGGGCTGAGATGAGAGAAGGATGTGTACAAAGGTGTTGTGTGTGTCCAGTGAGCTCTGTTTACTCCCACTGTGCTGTGCAGCCAGCCAGGAAGATTCACACGCTAGTCCGTGCCAAGCTGAGAGAGGCATTTTCACAGATCCGCACTCGTCCTGCTGCTCCTCAAGACCCCGCTCTGAGAAAAGCCTCACTGTCTCTTTCGTCGACACACACCTAGACCACTGGTTCTCTGTCCAGGTCCTGGGACCCCCTGTGCCGGTGGTTGTGTTCCAACTGAGCTCTCAATTACTTAATTGGACCCTCAAGTGAACTCATTTGGAGGATGTTGGTTTTGGAGTGAAAGGGATTAAAAGGAAAACACGCAGGTGAAGAAGCGGTAGAAGAGTTAAATAACAGTCCAAACTAAAGAAAATGTATAATAATAATTTGATATGACAAGCAAGAAGAGAGCAGAATCCAGCCGGGCCCATTGTGCGGAGGCGGCGCTCCCTGGACGGGTTCATTTCAGCCGTCTCTCACAGTGATCTATGGCCCGCTATCGGCTTACGGCTCTTTCAGGATGAACTCAATACGCCAGTCGCCAGTTCGCCCGGATCCCACACGTCCCTGAGTGAAAAGCCGTTCTCAAATACATGATACGTGCACTCGGGTCTGTGGCAGCTTGCATTTAATCAGCCGCATTAATAACAAAAGCAAGAAGACACACACACACACACACACACACACACACAAGCAACACAAGGCTCTGTGGAGGCATTTAGCCCTGATGTTGTTCTGGTTGCTGCCAGTTGCCCCTGCATCACTGATGGGGGGGGAGGGGGAAACTTGAGAGTCTGCGGTGGCATTATCACAGGAGGTGCCGGGACCAACGGGCATATTACAAAAGCCACCCGAATAAAAGGCAGACTGGGGGAGAGAGAGGAGAAAAGAAAAGGGGGCACGAGAGTCTTACAGCACATTGGTTTCAGCTTGAAAACACAAACATCCTTATTATTATTCACTCTGTTTTATAGTGTCTTCTGTTTTGCATTTCTGGCTCTGATCGCGTAACGAGCAACAGCAGTCCGGCGGTCTCTCACAGCCCGGCGCTGAGAGCCATCCAGGGGTCTGGACGTGCGCAGAGACGGGGGGCCCCGGGGCGCAGACAGCAGGCCGGGGGTCAGAAGCCGAGCTGCCTGGCTCGCCCTCGCAACGGCCCCTGGTCCCCCCTGGACGGGCCCCCGCATACAGGGGACGTCTGACCGAGTCTCCTCTCTCCTCTCTCCTCTGCACAGGCGGCTACACAGGGTTACCCTAGCTGCCCCCCTCCCCTTCCTCCGATCCCGGCAGAGTGCGGAATAAACACGGCTCAGTTTGAGAAATAGAGAGAGAGCGAGAGAGAGGGAGGGAGAGAAAACCACATTCAGCTCAGTTCACTCAAGCCTGTGAAAATTCCATAACATTTTGACATCTGTCTTCACCAGTTAAGTAAACTGACAGGTTTTACGTCAACAAAGCGACTGAAAAGACGGGGGGGACATGATCGGTCGCTCCGCACACCATCACAATAATGATGGGCTTTGTGCGCTATTGTTTATATATATAGAGAAGAAAAACAATGGGGGGAATGAAGTGAATTTAACGCAAATGAAGAAATAAAAGCTGGGCAGATCCATTCCAAGCGGCTTCTTCAAGCACGCGAGGACGTCGACCACAATGAGAGCGAGACAGGGGACTATATTACAACAGAAAACGGCTCCAAAAGGATGCATTAAAAACCGGTCACTCAAGAAACTCATGGACACCGAGGCAGGCGACAAACGATCACTGGCAACGCACGCAACACGCCTGGGATTAATAATAATGATCATAATAATATATACATCAGTTTTGGCGATTAGTGGGGCTGACACGGGGTCCGTAAGGCTCCAGTCTCTGTAACTGCGCTCCCTCCAAGTTACTCCCACACGACACTGTGCGCCGACACTTCACTGCTCTATGAGAGTCTCTGCTGAGCGGGCCGTGATCACAAAACACGACACATACAGACAAAATCACGATAATGAGATTTTAAACATAATTTGCCAGGGTGGTTAACATTACGCAAAACAGAGTCAAATCACATCGGAAGATCGGGATTCAAAATGCAGATTTTACATTTTTTCCGATTGTTTTTTAAAGGAACCCCTCTGGGCATCACACAAGGACAGTCAGAGAGAGAGAGAGAGAGAGAGAGAGGGACACACACACACACACACACAGAGGGCCCAGCAGCGAGAGCAGTTGCTGTAACGAGGATAATAAGGAATCACGCTGTGCTATTGCCCACTGACCACATCAAGGAGCTGTGCTATCACTGTTCCAGGTAGCTGTCTCTGTCCCCCCCTCCCCTACACAACCACCCTCACCCTCCATTACACACGCACATCCCTCCCCCTGTAATTAGTGCGCAACAAAAACAGCGGGAGCTTCCAGGGACAAACGATCCCCCTCGTCTCACGGGCCTCCCAGCCCGAGCCGCCAGCTCAGAGGCCTGCGGTCGAGGCTGTTTACTCCCTGGGCATGAGCGTCCCAGCCCTGGTATGTCACCGCGCTGGCTTTTCATACAAAACAGAAAACACAAAATCATTCAAATGAAATTAAAAGAGAAGGAAAAAAACACACAGACATGCACAGTAACTCTCAGTGTCCTGGCCTGGGCTCTTCAGTCTCCTCTGGCAGATCTGGGAAAATGGATTTCTGCAAAGTTGCCTAAAAGAATGTCGGTAACAGCCTTCAGTCACAAAAGCGGTGCGTCCCAATGCCGACAAAGACAACACCAAAACACACTCTCTACCCCTCACCCTGTTGCTGTTCTCCAAAGGGTTGAGGATGGGTTTGATCTCTTTCTGAACAACGGCGACACAATAACAGAGTCCATCTCGAGCGAAACGAACACAGGCCGAGATGAGAGAACGCGGCCTGTTGACGTCTGACAGCCCTCGTCCCACGTCACGCACAGATACGGGCCGTCAGAGACCCGCTTCAACTCTGACAGAAATCACTCAATAACGGGGTGATGAAGTATCGAGGCGAGATCTATTAATTCAAATAGCTCGGTTAGACCCGGTGAGGGCTGACAGGAAACTGGCAACAGAGAAACCTTAAAAATGTTACGATGACACCTTTCGTACAGGTATCCCGGGGGCGGGGGGCTCTGAAGAGACGTGAGGGGTTAATATCTAAAATTCAAAACCACGGATACCCTTTCAAACCTCAGGCGACTTCGATCAGTTCATCACAAGAAGCTGGCGTGGTGCGGCCAATCAGAGAGAGGGCCGAGTTCTGCCCGGGGAACGAGCGGTTAAACTCAAACGCCTTCCCCTGGTCCGTTGCTCGCGTCTGGAGAATTCCACTACTAGCGCGTCGAGCGCTGCCTCAAAACCTGTAAATCCTCCAACAACAACCCGAGCGCGATTACTGGAAAACACTGAGTCACTTCCCGAACGTCCGAGAGAAGGGAAAAAAAAAAGATTGTATGCGTCAGTACCAAAATAAAATAATGATATATGAAACGCCGGAATAATGACGTGAATTTGAAGAGAGAAAGTAATTGTGTATATATTTATATATGTGTGAAGAGTGTTCTTTTTCATGAACACCTTCGGACACGTCACAGAAGGCTCTCTGTGCGGCTGTCGTTGCAGTGAAAACACACGTTGTGATTTTGTTTGGGAACGGGGTGATTCAGAGAACTCGGAGTGTGTAATGTGTAATTTGGGGCTGACTGCTTTATGTTCGGCGAATTAAAATATTACGCTTAAGTCAGTACAGAGAGAGAGAGAGAGAGAGAGAGAGAGAGTGTTGCTCTGCTGGGCCGCCTTAACTCAGGTGAGGAAAGCTCGCACTGCGAGCTTTCCTCACCTGAGTTAAGGTGGCCCTGCGGAGTAGATCTCCTACCTCCGACATGTTTTTGGCGTGTTACTGTAAAAAAAAAAAACTGTGTTGGAAGTGCCAAAGCGTTCGGGGGATTAGAGACACAACGGGCTGATTGGATACACACATGTGAACGCACTGTGGAAACCAGGCCACAGAAAAGACATTTGGAAGGAGTGGGGTGGGGTGGGGGGGGGCGGGAAAGGAAAAAGAAAAAGGGCCGCATGGTTTCTTAACTACTGCCTTCTGCGTCCAAAACCGCAGATAAAATCGACCGCAAACGAGGCACACATTTCTTTAATTCCTCGTCGTGTCGGTTCCGAGAGCTGCAGCGCTGCGATAAAACCGCCGCCGAGAGGAGCCCCGCTCTCTCCCGCCGCCCTCCGCCTCCCACTCCCCACAGCCGTGCGTTCAGGCCCGTTCATCCGCCGTCTCCTCCTTCTCCGGCTCTCCGGGGCGCGCGGACACGTCAGTAGGACTTGGATTGCTACCCAAACCTCCTAACGTGTTAGAAATGAAACACACAGCGGGGAAATGAAACCCTGCCTTTCCGAGGAAATTCTTGTCGTCCCCACGGTTTCGTTTTGAGAAGCGGTGTACTTTCTTTCCTTTCTTGCATTTTAAGTAATGTGGGAACACAAATTACAATTATGATTTGTTTTTCTTCTTCTTCTTGGGCAATCTCTCCTGTATCCTGACCAAGAACTATAGATATACATATAGATTTACATGGAGTGTAACTGAAACACAAAGCGCCAGATACTGAGGTGTTAGTGCGTGCTCCATTTTGTTCTCGGTGTTGTGCAGTCTCAGTTTAATATGGCACAGCTCTGTCTGATTACAGCTGAGACGAGAGCTGTTTCATGTTCAACACGCACTGTCTGCTGCCGCTGATCTTATACACACATGTACATGTTTATTCACTCTTTCCAGAGCTGCAACGACAGATTGCCGGAGTCTTTACCAGCGACTGCAACCATTCCTCACCCTGATGCACCACTCCGGCTGCAGCGCCGGCGCCCGGCCCAACCAGGGACTCGGCTAGTGCTGCGTCTGCCGCGCTGCTGCCGAGAGCACGTCTGGGTTTTCACACGCCTGAGAGTCTGCGTGTGTGGTGCACACGTATGTGCCATGTGGTAGCCGGGGGTTCAGGTGTGTGCGCGAGTGTGTTTGTGTGTGCGCTCAGGCGAGGGGGCACATATGCTCCAGTTTGATGCCGTTGGTTGTTGTTTCATAAACGTACTCACTCACACACACACACACACACACACACCATACATTTATATCTATACTTGTGTGTTTTTTTCTCTATTGATAATAGAAGAGAGAACATCATGCTGTCTTACACACACGTCTGAAACCTTATTTAAAAATCTTAACAAAATAAAACAAACCCGAAGCTCTGTCAGTTTCTTTCTCTGTGAGGGTGAGGTCAGTGGATTGTATGGTACCAGTGAGATGGACTCTGTACCAGAGAGCACACGGCGATGCCTCTAAGAGTGCCAGACATGAATCAAAGACTGTTGCAACGGATGGTATTTTATCGTCATTTTGTTTTTGGATATATGGAAGAGGTACCGTTAATCATCCTTACGTCGGCACTTCTATGGGAATGAGGGGGTCTGGTAATCAATCAATCAATCAATCAATCAATCAGTAAGTAACAGTTAAGTATGTTGTGTGGAGGTCCACAGTGTCTGAGTTGCAGGGTCTTCACGGCAGACCCTAATTGTCTGCAGGGGGCGCAGGGGGCACAGGGCCTATGCTTGCAGCTCTGTCAGGCAATAAGACACAGTCAGTAATGACTCTGTTACCCATTCCAGTGCACGGCTCTATCCCACAGGTCTAAGCATTGTTTAAACAGTGTTTTTTATAGTGTCCATCTGAATCTGTGTGCAGAGAGGGCTGGGTGTGGGGGGCAGGCAGCCAGGAACCTCTCTAAGCTAGCAACCGTCACAGAGAGACTAGGTAACCAGTGCTACAAAAGAACGAGAGCCCCCAGGGGCCCCTGTGCCAGCTGTACCCTGCGGCACGTCCAGTGACCCGGCTATACAGCAAACGGGCATCTAACTCTGCTCCGTAACGACCACAGTGCCACGCCCACGCCAAGGGCCGCCAGTCACCACCTGGCGTGGCGTCCCTCTCCTGGCTCTGGGCGCAGGCAGGCAGGCAGATGTGGACTGGGTTTATGTCCCCGGCCCCCTGCGCCCACTGGCCCGGCCAGGTCTGCTGATTAAGGTTACAGGGGAGAGATCGAGCAGCTGGCCAGGCAGAGATTTCCCAGGGTGGGCGTCGGTGCGCGGAGCTCAATCGCTCGGCAGCAGCTGCTGGTCGGGTTCATGGGTTGTAAAGGGAAGCTGGCCGGTCAGTACGACTGTAGGATGGGCCTCGGGCTTCTGGCGTGTTTGCTGACGTGTGTTTGAGGACGCAGCTCAGAACCTGGCACTCCCCAGACTGACTGAGTGAGGGGGGGATTTTTGTTTAACGCTTTCTGACCTAGAGAAGAGTTTTTAGCTGTTATTTAAGGCTAAAACGCAGACAAACAGCAAGAGATGACACGGGCGAGCACAGAGAGGAGCCGGGAGCCGGGAGAATGAATTCTGCAGAGGAGCCAAAAAAACAAATAAGAGCTTTGAAAGTTGCGTTGCAAATTTGAGACAATAGGACTGCGCTGCACATGTGCAGGAAACAAACAAACAAACAAACAAAAAACAAACAAGCAAACAAAAACTCTGCGGCTGGCGTCGATGCTCGCCTCTCCCTGTGTGCGGCTCCAGGTCTCCACCGCGGTCAGATGACACCCCCAAGAAGAGGCCTGGATGCCGCTTCAAACAACGACAACAACACACAGCCGCTGCGCTGCCAACTGGGCCGCCCTGGAAGCGGAGTGGACACCGAGCAGGCAAGGCATGCTAGGAGACACTGTGGCCATAGAGCCGCCAGCGGTGGGGCTCTGATCAGCTGACCGGCCTTCGCTGAGCGACGCCCCCCCGCTCCACAGCAGGTACGGCACACACAGGTACAACGCCTCTCACAGGGGTCTACATCACACTGGACCATGAGGGATTGGCGTGTTGACACGCGGGTTGACTGATTGATTGATTGATGGATGAGAAATGCCCCGTCAGAAACAGTGCTGCTGTCCTTCCTGGGCGTGTTGTTGTTCAGGCTGTATATATGTTTGCTGATTTCACTTCATGTCTCCGTTTGCTGAAACATATTTACGCCAATGAATTTAATAAAATAATGCTACTACTACTAATAATGATGATTATAACAATTAATAACGCAATAAAAAGCTAGAGCTGACTAGCTGCTCCGTGGCGGCGCCCGCGTTTCCGCTCACATCTGTGGCTGCCGGGACGAGGGCGGTGAAGGGGTTAAAGGCAGAGAGAGCACAATGCCTGCTCACCTTCGCGGGGGGTCCGTTTATAACCTCCCTTTAAAACCAATATTTTAATAGCCTATAAAACATAACATTTTTCCATGATAAATATTCCCCCGTAAGGCAGGGTGTCGTGCTGGTGTTTCTCATTACGCGGCTCTGGGCCTTCCTGCGCGCCACGCTCTGTGCCGGCTGGCTGTGCTGCCTGACCCGGGGCTGCTGCCACACCACAGGTAGGGCAGGGGATAATCCTCCGGCGCCACAGCCACCCACCGCCCCCGCACACTGCCGACACACAGGGCCACAGACACACGGACTGGGCCCCGACAGGCAGCACTGGCCCCTGACTCACGGACGCGGCTTCCTGACGCACAGAAGAGGAATGAAGGAAAAAGAGAAAAGACAATGTATAAATTATAAAGCAAATAATGAATCATCCAAAGATTATTTCAAAAATGTGTGAAGGACTCAAAGCAATTCATGTCACTCCAGTAAAAAATAAGTCAAAAATAAATCAATTAAAAACAATTCACCAGACCGGCTGCATGTAATGGAGTTTGTTTGTTGCGGTCAATCACCTATTTTAACACCAGCCCAGTCCAGCCCAGCACAGCCTTTGTCTGTGCGGTGAGCAGAGGACGCCGCATGTCTGGCGCGGTGCGCGGCGGCTCTGCCGAGCGGTGAGAAGTGTGTGCCCCACCTGAGCACCGCGAGAGACGCACACACACCCTGACAGCCGCAGAAGGGTTTGGCTTGTTTTGTGCATCTTGGCAGACAATGCTTTGGGTGTGAGAGACAGCAGCGATTACGGCAATTATGACTTCAGCACAAAAGAAACAGTATATATTTATATGTAGATATATACATATAGATATGTACAGTAGAGTAATAATAATAAATAAATCAAATACCTTCACACATGACATAATGTGACGCAAACCATAATTTAATTGATATTAGAATGATTTCTTCTCCGTATTGTATTCTATAATTCATGCCAGTACAGGAACAGCAGCCCAGTGACTCTGTACGCGTTTAAACCCGAAACAGAGACTCAGACCCTCGAATCGGCAGAGAGAGGGAGTCAGACCTGCAGGTGCAATGATCGAAGCCCAGCCGAAGCATGACATTTAAAAAATAAAGGCAATAACTATAAATAAATGATTAAACATGCTATTGACACGTGACGGGTGAAGTTTTTGTGCCGGTAGATCTGCAGCCCCCCCCCCCCCCCGCCGCAGGTGGGAAGCGGTCTCAGACGCGGTGGGCCACGGCACGGCACATTCTTTCCAGCTTTAAAACAACCCCACTGTTTTATAGGCCACGCATATCCCCCAACTGCCGCGCAACGGTTACAAGCGAGGAGGGAAACTAAATCACCTCGAAAATACCTGCCAGTACCAGAATCTGCCCCCGCGCCCGGGCCCTGCCAAGAAATAAATAATAATACAATTAATAATAATAATTATAATACAGCACTGAACTGTGCATCGTAGGAAACCAGCCCAACACAGACCCAATGAGCAGCTGCAGGTCTTTGTCTCGAAAGCTTGAAGTGTGTGACTTCTGAAACCGTTTGAGAGATTTGTTATTAATTCATTAATGTATTTATTTGACACAGCGTGCTGCTAATGCTAGCCAGGGCTGAGGTGTACAGGAGAACAGGGCGTCAGTGTCTGGAGTGACACAGCCAAAGGGTGTCCAGACGTGAGAGCGTATTCATGTGAGTTGCAAGCAGATACTGTATATACTGGATATCAATCTCTACTTGCATGTGAAGATGTATGGATTATTGGAGGAAAAAACCCTGGATTGATGTTATTTTTTATTTGAGTAAAAGATTAAATTAAAATAAGATTTTATAGTACACATAATTTGAATATGAATTAAAAATGTAAATAAATACAAAATAAGAACCACAAGGCTTAATTATGGAGTTCAGTGACTAAATGAAAATCAGCATGAGCCGATATTATACTTATAATTTATGAAATCAAATACCTCTGTGTTTTAATGGCTTTATTCGGCCCGAGGTGGCAGCTTTGAGGAGGCAGACTGCATCCATTTAGCGTGTGTACAAACAATACATGCATAATGCATTACAAACACACACCAAACGTTTTGGCCTTTGTTAACTTGTATTAATAATTATCAACCTCACTTTCCTGTTTGTTGTCCGTAGACTTTGATGCCACGGCCGGCTTGTGATAAAAGCGGCCTTATAAATGCAAATCTGTCACGTTTCGCCGCCGCTGCGTGTTTCTCCCGCGTCAGTTTCAATAGGATGATGCGGGTCTTTGATGGATCTATTCTGGGACCATTTGGCCGATAATGGGTTTGTAGTGCGGCACCGGAGGCCTCGTGCTGATCCGTCTCCGTCCCGCTGTGTCCCATGCACATCAGACAGGTGCGTCAGCCTTAAGCAGTGCCGGTGTGACCCTAACAATTGTCGGACAAGCCCACAGAGGCATTGACTTTCTGACTGCTTCTCGTGATTTGGATTAGAGGTGGAAGCCCTTTAGCTTTGCGCGGGACAGAAACACAAGGTACAGTCATGTCCCACAGACACCGGGAACAGGGCCGGGACGGTTGCGTGTCTAACTGCCAGTGCCGGGTAATTCACCACTCCTTCTCTACTGCCTCTGCTCCCATGGCACGTTTGTCAGGGGTGCGGCGTTAGGCTTTTTAATTACAAAGTTTGCACCAGCGAAGGCGCAAAAAGATGCATTAGCACCTCGTTCACACCCGGGTCCCCGAGCGGCCGGGACGACACAGACGCCGCCAAGCGAGGCAGCACAGCCGGGCGCCAGGGGACACAAAGGGGCCGCTGTACGCGACGGCGCGGCGCTCCCGGCCCGGCCTGGCTGTCTTCACCGCTGCCTCGCTCAGCCCGCTATCTCGACACAGAAAAGAAAGAAGAGACGGCTGAATCTCTCCCAGATAAAACCACACGCACTTCATGAATGGGCCTTTTCAGCTGCCGAGAGCCGGCCTGACTCAGCCCCAATTCCCAGGGATTTGCCAATCAGAACTGAGCCAGGCCCAAGGCCCCAGTTGGATCTGCTCCCTCGTCTCGGGCTTGCTGGCTGTGAGACGATTTGCTGAGGATGTCAGAGTAATACGCTTAAAAAATATATAATCTTCAGGTTCTGTTGCAATTCTCGCCTCTTCGTTCTTTTCCTACTATTGCAAATAAAAAGGCCAAAAGATGACAGAGGTAATTATTTTAAAAGACAGCAGTGATCACATTGCTACACTGGCGCGAGTTGATCATGTTTTTCCGAGGCCTAATAACACTTATAGAGTTCACACAAATGTTTTTTTCCTCATCTTTCTGTAGTGCAGAATAAAATAAAACAGTCTGCACATGATAAGAGTTGTGCCCGGACTCTGCTGTGTCTGAATCTGAAGACGGGGAGTCAAACACTAATACCGTGTTTCAAGTTCAGAGTGAGACGTTGTTTAAATCACAAAAGAAAAACAAACGAACAAAACAAAACAGCACAAAGTGTATAAAGTGTTTATAGAAAAGTGTGGGGAAAAAAATGTATTTTTTACTGTTGTAATTTTTAAATAAATGCTGGCTTCTGCACAGCCCCACACAGACAACCACTGTCCGTCAACAGAGCGAAGAAGAGGCTTAATCCCCTCCTGAGTGAAAAGACCTTAAAAACAAACAAACAAAAACCCATGAAAGGCAAACAAAGTGCCGCGGGCGAGGCGGAGCTGGTCAGAGAGGTCAGGCCAGAGAACATGGAGCTGCCTGCCGTCGGAGGGAGCGGGAGAGCGAGGGAGGGAGGGAGGGAGAGAGACGGATCAGAGAGGCCCGGGCCGCTGGCACGGCGCGTTGGCGGACACAGGCCGCACTGGCTGGCACGGCGCTCCGGCGGTCGGGAAGGCCGGTGTCTCCCGCGCTCAGAGGAGTCCGCAGCTGCCAGCTCCTCACACAGCACTTCCTTAACATTCGGCTTTCATTCCCGTCTTCTCGTTGTTTCTGTCATGTCGTTTACCTGCCACGCATTCGGTGCTTTTAACTGCAACATGTTCAGATAAAAACATGGGACTTCTTATTTTGTTGCTTTGTTTTTAATACATGAAGATTTAAACTGACTAACTGACTGCGTCCTTTAAAAAATAAATAATGAAAAAAGTCTTCCAGTATTTGCCATTACAGTGCAGTGCAGTATAGTGCAGTAGAGTTCGGTGCAGTGCAGTCCTGGCTCAGTTTCCCCGGCTCCCTCTCGTGTATGCCGGGCTGCTAATGGGGACAGGCCGACTGCATGCTTGGCACTCGTACAAAAGCCTAAGAGAGCCGGCATTGAGGAGACACCGCATTAAGAAAGACAATACCCCCCGCACCCCCCTCAAAATCCTTCTTTTTTCTTTTCAACAGTTTTTTTCTGCCATCCAGATTCTGTGTGCGATCTCCGTTCACAGGGAACAGAGTGACGGAAAGAAAAGTCTGCTTTAAGCGGTACGACTTATTCTTTCAGGTTTATTGTTTTGGCAGTTGTTGATTGGCTTTTAAATTGGTAATTCACATTCCAATCCCGAATAAAGTCTACTTTTAATTATGTATTAAAAATATATTCAATTTAAATATAAATATTGTGAACTTAATTTAAATATGCATAAAGTTGCGGGTATTATTTTATTTTGAAGATACAGCTCCTGAAGAATATGCAAAAATCACAGAAACTGGTATTTCAGGTAGACAGGGATGTAGAAATAAACTAATAGAGGTGGCTGTGTACAAAATGAAAGCAATAACAGTTTACATGCAAAGAAAAGGCAAATTCAAGATTTAAAAAAATAAAATAACATGAGACAGAATAAAGAAAAACGTTTTTTTTTATAGGAAACGCAAAGCAGTCAACCTGTTTTTCATTAATTCTACAGTTTAATAAACTCCTGAAAAACGCCTCTTTACCACCCAATATCGGAGCTCATTTAAAAGCTACAGAAACGAACGTGGAAACAAAACAAGACCAGACTTCAAATGGCGCAGCTTTAGAAAGTGGTCTAGGACTGGACCTTAAGAACAGCCCGGACTACGCTGGAACAATCTGTGTATCTGTGCCTCCACAGACGCCCCCGCGGCAGAAAGGTGTCGGTATTTCACAAAGAGACAGAGGGAGAGAGAGAAATAGAGAGGGAGAGCTCTGTGTCGCCCACCGAGACTGGAAAGGACAGGACAGGGCGCCCCTCAGAAAATAAAAATAAAATACCCTGAGAGGCGGGAGAGATGAGGCAGGTGTTGACCTCAAAGAGACATAGGCTGGGGTGTGTGTGAACATACAGATATGGCTGTAGTTGTAGTTTTGTTCATGTTAAGGTCCACTGGATATTTTCCCTGTGTTCCTGGCATTTCTGTCTGAATTCTAGGGCTCAACCACGCAGTGAAAACCCCCTCAGTTTCCCAGGGTCAACTACAGCCAAGCCGAAAAAATCAATAATGTCCCTTAGCCTTGCTCTTTCTGTGTGCCAATATCCCAGGCTCGTCTGTGCCGGAGGAGAGGTGCCGACAGCAGTATGGCAACACCGGGTGCTTCTTATTCACAGCGAAAAAGCTCTCCTACGATTTTCACGTCCTCAGTCAGAAATCTCCTATCAAAGATCTCGCTTCATTCCCTCTGCATGTCCTGTCACTTGACCTGTGAGATCCCCGCTCTATTAATTGCCACTCACAGACAATAATGCAGCACAAATTATCTTCGTTAAAGGAAAAAGGGAATAAACAGTCTGGGGATAATCTCTTTATATCGCGCGGTGTTATGAATAGAGTTTTCTTCCCAGATATGATTCAATGGGAACGCTCTCACTCGGGTCTTTGTAACCCTGCCTCTCTCTCGCTCTTGCTCCCTCGTTTTCCCGGCACTTTTGCGTGGCATTAACTCCCCCAAAAACAGGCCTTTGAATGCGCTCCTGTCACTGTGTTTATCAGGTCGCAGGAAGTTAATTGCATTATAAATAGAGGACCGAGCTGATGGCACTGTTTACATTCCCGACGAAACAGGATCCATTTAACAGTTTCAAAATATTAGTCCGAGCAGAACAATAAGAAAAGCAAACCAGGCTGAATGTGACCAAACTGCAAAACCAGTACTACTACAAAAACTACTACTACTTCTACTACTACTACTAATAATAATAGTATTCACAATAATATTATTATTATTATTATTATTATTATTATTAAGCGGACTGCCAGGTATGCTTTATCAGTGTGTATTTTCTTAAAAACCTGTTCCAATCTATTTATTTCTTTGCATAAGTGAAGTCGTTTCATTCCCTAATAACATTCTCGATCCCCAAGTCTCGCCCACATTTATTTCTGTAAATAAAGTCTGTGGTGGGGGTGGATTAATTAAATAATTGAATCACAACTGAAAATGTGCATCAGTCTTACGAATCTAACGTGTGTGTAGATGCTCTTTGTGTCGGAGGTGTTGTGTTTCTCACAATCTCAGAATTAAACGTGTTCTGCTTGTAATGCTATCAGTCACATAGTCTCTACTGTTCCCTTACAGACCTAATGCAATTAGCGCCTGCGAGCCGGTAGCCCCCCGCAGCCCCCCACAGCCCCGCACCCCGGTGCAGGGTAAAGCCAGGGCTTTCGCGGGGGTTTAGATAACCAGCCGCTGCCTCCCATTCCAGCACCGTCCATTGTCTTAGCGGGACTATTGTGGGTTTGTGTGTTTTGTTGTGCTGCCCCACTGGTCTTTGGGGTTTTGTGTTTTACAGGATGGCACCCTTGCGCTCACCGCTCCTGCAGTGTTGGAACGGAGCGTAAGCTCCTGGAGACGCAGCACGGCTCGGCACTAATTGCCACGGCTTTGCACTGCTTATAATTATTTCTCTCTCTTTTCATTTCTTTTTAAACACATGTTCCACGTTTGCAAGGTTTGTGCACCAGCTAGAACAATGCGCCTCTTTCTTCCCGTGGAGGTAATGCAGAGAGGGAGAAAAGGGGGACCCCAACTATGAGAGATTGACAAAGAGGGAAGGATGCTGTTGAAATGAAGAGGAGGAGGAGGACGACAACAACAACAACAACACGGGCAGCAGCAGATGAAACGAAGGGCGACTAATGACCGCTCAACACCAGAGGGAGACATGAAGGTCTCAGGCCAGCGTGACACAACACCTCTGCTTTGTAGTGTGTGTTTCAAGCGGCCCCGAAGAGCCAGTATCCCAGCAGCAGAGCACAGCGCCACGAGACGCCCGGCTGGACAGAGGGGATCACGAGCAGCCCGGATCCAGGGCAGACTGGACCGTCCTCCGTCCCCCCGCAGTCCCTGGGCACCTGGGCCCTCGGACCACCGGGCCACACGGGACTGCCAACTGTCACTGCTGCTTGGAGCAACACCTGCCTCTGTGTCTATAGCCTGTGAACGTGGCAATTACACTGACTGCTGTGCTATCATAATAATCATCATAAGCACAATAATAATCATCATAACAATAAGAATTTATGATAATAAGAACAACACATCTTGCACCATTAGCTTATTAGCTTTTCCTTAGAACTCTTTTTAAATCATAAATATTTTTTAAATATAAAATAATCATTAATTATTTTATTTTTTTATTATGAATTGTATTATTAATAATAATAACAACAATAATAATAGTGGTACAATGCACGTAAATATGCTCCAGTCTTACCTCTAATAAAGATCAATGTGATTCATGTTTGTATTTTAATACTCATTCTGAATGTTTTTTAAGCCAAACATTTAACTTTTTCGAAGCAAATTTAAGAATAATCATGAAATTAAAAGGAAAGAAATTTAATTAAAAATGTAAAATCAACAGCAAGAAAACTGTTCTGTGATGAAAACAACATAAATCTCTAAATAAATCAATAACATCGTTGGCACCGTGAATCTCTCTACTGGACACGTTTCCCCTTCTTTTTACGCATTTCAATGTAAAGTCCGTGTTACACTTCGAGCCCCCAGGACGAGCAGCATTTACTTTCTGCGGGATTGACCATCGACACGAGCTGTCCTCACTGCCGGGGGCCTGCTCTACCACAACCACATCAAAATAAGTTAAACTGCAGCGGCGAGGTGAAAATTAAAACGAGGAGGACACATCCTGGCTGATCGATTCATCGTTAAACGCTAGCAGACCGCGTTGAGTCAGACAGGAGGCGTCGCTGACGAACCCGCGCTCAGCCTTTCAGATGGCCTGGTACGAGTCCAAGGGTCACGACCCTCCCGAGACTGGGGTGTGGCGGCGCGGAGAATCCCCAGGAGCCGGGACGCAATTCAGACACACGTGCATCGATACACAAGTAAAAAAGAAACACGAATCTCAAACGAAACGCAATGGGTCGTCACAAAGTGAGCTGAAGTATCGTAAAACAGACATCTGCCCTGACATTTTTACAAGGCCAACGATCCCAAACCACAAGGCAGCCTGGGAAGCGAACCCGGAGGCGAAGCGTGTCACAGCACAGTTGTGTAAGTGAAACCGAAATACATCAACTTCATAAATCATAAACAAGTCAGGGAATAAATAAATAAGTGAATGAACAAAACCCAGAAGGTGTGAGGCTCTTATAAGGGAGTGACTCCGGTGCTGGACAGTGCGGGGCATAGAAGGGGACGTACAGAGCCGCGCCGAGCCGTGCACAGGCGTGTGTGTGTGCTGTGTGCGTCACTGACCTGGCGTGTGGACGAAGTAGGCAAGGTACAGGTCGAGCTCCTTGACGCTGACCCCGATGTGGTGCGGCTGGACGCACAGGCCGGGGTTGGAGCACTGCGGCGACTTGACCAGCCGCTCCCCATCGGTGCTCTCCAGCGGGCTGCCCTTGAACAGGATGACCATGACCAGGTCCAGACGCCACACCTTGTCGGCCTGGCGCAGGCAGTCGATGCGCCGGATCTTGCCCTTCTGGTCGGGGTTGGACAGCACGCAGCAGGGGGGCTTCTTGCCCGTGATGGTCAGCACAAAATCCTCGCGGAACTCGGGCCGGATGTCCTTGCGTAGCTTGGCCAGCAGCCGGGACGCCCACTTCTGCTTGATCTCGGGCTTCTCGCCCAGCAGCTCGTCCTTCACCGCGCGCTCTTCGTCCTTCGACATGCGCTTCTCGTGCTTCTTGAAGTACTTGCGCTTGCGGGCCTGCAGGTTGAACCAGGTGTAGGAGAAGGCACGCACATGGGGGAGTAGGGCCTCGATGAAGGGGTGAAATTCATCCTGCGCGGGAGGAGAGAGAGGGAGAGAGAGAGAGGGAGGGAGGGAAAGAAGGAACAACATCGATGGTTAACATTTCGGAAGCACGGGGGGGGAAAAGGGAAAAAATATTTTTGGCAAAATGAAATGGATTGCAGCAGCAGACAGAAGCATGGCAGTGAGATATGAACAACGTAGGCATTATAATAAAGATAAATATGCACGTCAAACAATTAAAAAAATATATAATACACATATCTTTACACACTGTAAAATTATGAAAACAAAAAAATAAAAATAAAGGCAAAATATCAAGAATTCGCAGCCTAAAAAATAATGAACGAATAACAGGAAAAATGCAGAAATTCTCCTCTCATGCACTGAATACAACTACCCAACACACGCAGTGTTAAAAAGGTGTTGACTCATTAGCAGACGTATTTTTACTGAAATAAAAACTCCCCTTTCAATTTAAATTTGGTGCACAACATTTTTTTTTTCCAGTTGCTTTAAATTTAATCGAGAGAAAGAAAAGTGCCTTTTAAAGATAAATACATTAAGACACTTAAGCCAATAAAAAATAAGGTAATTTTTATCTTAAGGTGATGTGCCGCACCGGGAACCTATGCAAGTCTCCTATACACCGGGTCCCTGCGCAGCACCGGCACAGTACCTGGCCAGATCGCAATCGGTTAAAATCCCTACAATGCATCACTCTGCCGATGTGCCAAATATTTTACCAGAAGATTCCTTCGGTGCCTACGGAGAACGCGGCAAAATGAGGGTTAACGTTTTTTGTAAAAGATCCTACTCTATTGTACTCCGTATTTTTGTCGGCGACTTTTCTCCCCTGGATGTTTCGCTTTTCTTCAATGCGTAGCTTTTTTTATATATATATATATAGAGAGAGAAAATGACAAAATATACCAAAGAGAGAGAGATACAGACAGACTGGTAGTTACCATTTTGCACTTTCATCATAAATTCGGCACGTCGGTCGTAAAAAAAAAAAATCCTGCACCCGTTCTGTTTTCCGCTAAGAACTACCGCTGGTTTTATTGGAAAAACCAGGGAGCCGAAAAATGAAAAAAAAAAAAAGAGAGAGAGGGAGAGAGAGAGTGAAAGGGTAGAAGAAGCCCGACTCGTCCACGGGAGGAGGAAAAGATAAAAAAAAAAAAAGGAGAGACAGAGGGGGGATTTCGTAGCACCGGCAGCGATACTGGAGCTCGGAGCGGGAAGAGAGAAATTACAAAAAAAAAAAAAAATGACAAAACAAAAAACAAGAAGAGGAAAAAAAACAACAACGCGTGGCTTGTGCACAAAATAAAAACACACACACACACCGAAAGAAAAGAAAGAAAGCACTTCTTTTCGCTTCCAAAATAAAAATAGCAAAAAGTCCTTGGCAAAACAGCAAGTGATATTTGCTCAGATCTCGCGGCCTGCCGAAGGAATAGGGAGGAGGGGGGCGCAGATCTCAGATTGTGCAAAAAGGAGAGAGCACCGAATCAGTGTTGGAAGAGCGTGCGAGACCGCTGGCAAACCCGACTGGCTCTTCTTTTTTTTCCCCCTTTCTCTCCAACTCTCTCTCGATCTCTCGCTCGCTCTCCCTCTCTCTCTCTTTCCTTCCACGTTCTTTCCCTAACCATAGCTTGTGCCTTTGCCAACATGTGTAGGGCCCACCTATTTGGCAAAGAGACGCCTACTGGGCAGCCAATGCGCTCGCTTCCAGCGCTGAAAGGGAGGGAAGGGGGGGTGGGGGGGGGGGTGTTGGTGGAGAGAGAGAGAGAGAGAGAGAGAGAGAGGGCTAGAGAGAAAGAGAGCGAGGGAGATACAGGGCTGTTCAGTGAGAAACACACGCAATTTGCCAAATCGACAAGTTCATATCTAATGAATAAGCAAAGTCCAGAGGATATGAATCTTTCATATAGATCATTCCCAACCCCCCCTCCACCTCATCAAACCAACACACACCCATACCCCCCCCGCACTCACATTATGGTATGTTGGCAGAGAATGCCATGAGAAAAACAACCCCAAAATCCCACTAGACCCTGAAACTAACAGCTGCTCCCCTATTTAGCTCAAGAACAAAGAAGCAAAATAGTCAAAAATACATGGTCTTCTGTTTTAAATGTGTGTAGTGGCCCCTCTTGAAGACACGGACACTGGAAAGCGGGCATTTACACACACACGGGGAGAGGATGAGGACTCGAGGCGCCGAACAGCACCGTGGCCAGAGACGGCACCTGTATCAGGACGCGACGGCCCTGGAGTAAGAGAGTCAAACACGCGGTGCAATTATAAACACACGTCCAAAAGATGAAATAAAACTCCCTCGTTATCAAGTCCTCAGTATTTTATTTCCTTACTTTAACTTGGTAATAATTCTACCCCTTTTGACAGCGGATACACTGATAAAACATTTATTCCCCTTCATATAAAGGTCCGACTAGCCTTTTTTCTACACTTACTACACTATACCACACTATACTGCACTATACGTATGGAAGGTCTCTCCGTTTGCCTGAAAGTGTGTGTGTCCGGGGGCAGACAGGCAGGGCCGTGAGAGCTCACTTTCGCAACACAAAGGGACTGCGGCTCCTGCCAGCGTCGTGCCGTGGCCCCCGGCCCACGCGGGGACATCGCGGGGCTCCCGTCAGCGTCCCTCTGATCCCACAGGGTGACCAATGCCATCTCCACACGGCCGCCCGGCCTACGCGGACAGCGGGCCGCTGGCCATTCCTCAAAGCGACGCACTTTGGCTTTAACGCCCCCCCGGTGTGTGTGGGAGAGCTCAGAGCGGCGGGGCTGTGGGACAAGGGATCACGGACAGCTTCAGGGTGGCTCGGTTCTGTGTCTGTATGTTTTTAAATCGAAGAAGAGGAGGAATGGACGTTACTCTTGATATCTGGAATAGTGAAGAGACGGGGAGATGGGCCATGCAATCGCACGGACCCGGGAGATGTGGGGAACTGGACACGGCAGCTATTCCATTTTGGGTTGATTATTATTTTTATTATCACAGAATTATTTTTTCTTAGAGCAAACAAAGATCTGATTTAATTGAACTAATTTCACAGCACAAATAAATATATTGTGTGTAAGAATTGTATCTGTTCTCTGCATCTCTACAAAATAGAAAATGTAACATCCACTTACAAAAAAAAGCCAACATGAATGAATGTGTGTATTACATATATTTACTGTATTTTATATAGTGTGAGTCGTTTCTCGCTGGAGGAAAAATACATTCTACAAGGTAAAATATTTAATATCACCTCTCTTTCATTAATTTTTTTAAATACATTTTCTTAATCTCCCCCAAAGCTGTGTTTTGAGGCTCAAATATTAAAAACACAATTCAAACTATAAATGAATGAAAAACGAAGCCACTGCACCCCAAGAGCAGCGCACCGAGCCGGGGGGCCGTGTCCGGCTCTACACCCGTCCCCTCCGTGACAAAGGAGAGGGTCTCCATCTGTAGCCGCGATCGGGGAGCCCTGCTGGGGGCGGCGGAGGATTTTTACACAGATGTGGCATCAATGCAATTCACCCCCAAACGCAGTACAGAGCCGGGCTTGTGTGGAATGCACCCCCATATACACAACGCCGCTGTTTGCCCAGGGACTAAAACCACATAACACTTCTTTAAGCTCCACTTGATATATATTTACGTATTCATCAGAATTTTAAGAATCCATGGCCCTTCAGCCGCCCTACCTAAAGCACTATTCATGCGGACCCCAGTTGCAGCAGCAGTCAATCCCACATTCCCAACAAAACCCCACCAGCATATTCTACAGCTTGTTCCATTTTAGCCCATACCCCACCCCCCCACACACACATATATATTTAAACTTAAACACAGAAATATATTTTCCTACATTACAATACAAAAATCAGCATTTTTGTAACAACTTCCTCAGATAATGTGGCTAATATAGGTTATGCCATATGAACAGGGACCACTTAGGTACGGACATCAAAAAAAGGCACGGAGAAAGAAAATAAAATTACACATCTGTTTCCATTTAATTTTTGCAACAAAGCAGAACTTTTATTATTTCAGCAGAGCTGCAGGTCCTTCTACACTCGGCGCTTACCCTAATTACATCAATTATATTTACAGTACAGAAATCGCGGGTTTTCTTTTATTTATTTATAATAATTTCTTGGCAGATTTCTTTTCTTTTAGGGTTGTGTTTTGCGAGGAGTCTGAGCCGTGCCACTTTCACACAGCATTTTCCTTCTGCTCTGCAAATAACAGGATTGACGCAGTTTTATTTTCGGCGGACGATCCACTGCTGTGACCGTGTAATATTTGTTTTCATCTTATCTGTGCCGACCACTCCGTCTCCGCACCGTGACCTTTACACGGGCCACCATATTCAGACAGGAGGAAACTTTCTTCCCTCGCTTTCACTTTTCCCAAACCATCACTGTGAACGCTGCCTTACAGAGCCGCCCCACTTACTGCGATTGTTTATAAGACAACTGCCAAAAAAAGAGAGAAAAAAATCCAACAGACTGCCGTGCTTGGGTTTATAATTACTGCCACAAACTACACACTTTGTTGCTGCGTTGCGCACATACACACACAAAACACACACAATTTCTTCAATGTTGTAAGATTATAACAGAAAGCAGATTTGAATTATCTTAGTTCATGTCAGTAAACAATCCTAATTAAACCAGATTAGCACACTCACATCCACATATCACATTCATTATTATAAAATAATATTTTTTTAGGTGTGAGCCATGCTCTTCTTATGTGTGTTTTTTAATTACCTTTTTAAAAAACAATTAGTAACACAAAAACTAAAAAAAACTGTTTGTCGAACACCAGGAGGCAAATAAACAAACAATCCACAGAGCAACCAAATTACAGGAGTTCAGACAGAGAGCATGATTTTATTTTATTTTTTTAAAGTAATGTATTTTCTGTAAACGAGGTCCACCTTTACAAAGCCCTGAGTAATAAAACCATTTCCTGTCCACAAGTCCAAGATCTCTTGTAGCAACAAACTGGTATTCGCATGAATTCGGCCGTGGAAATCTCCTGCGAAGGTTGGCAAGGCTTTTTCGGACGCCAGTGCTTAAATATGGGTTTACCGAATATAAAGTAACTTTGATAAACAAATCCCTGGACTTTGCACAACACAATTTGACAGGTGCACACAATTCAAAATGAGTGAAGCAACTGCTCTCTAATAACGCATTTTCACTTGCAGGAAAAGCACAATTAGTAAAGCCCTATGTTTACTCATTTGTCAGCCGTGCTTCAGTTTTATCACGCACATCTCCAAATGTTTAAATGGTGCCGAGTCTGAGATGTAATAGATGGAGCACAAACGCTGCTGCCCGAGTGAATCTGAGCGCGAGTGCAGGATTTACAGCAGCTATGGGGTAAAGTTGAATAAGACACAGACACTCTTTATGCAGCGAGACGGGCCATTACTGCAGGGCCTGTGAGAGCGCCGGTGCCTGTAGTCGGAGGCGAGGGCCTGTTTGCCTTCCCTGCGCTCGTGGTTTCTGCCCGCGCCACTTTGCCTCGTTATTTCAGAAGAGCACATCCAACATCTTAAGTAAGAATAAACAATCTAGTAACACTAACCTCGCGAAGTAATTGGCATGCAAATAGCAGCTGAAATTTGCGTCCGTTTCAGGACAAAATTCCCCTTCCTATTTAACTAAATAACGCCCTCAGAAGAGCCCCTTCGCAGGAGCAGCACTTTTGAATAGCAGCCCAAACCATAAAGCAGTTTTTCTGAATCTGTAACACACACACACACGCACAAATAACAATTAAAGGAAACCTAAAATAAATTAAGAGAAATTCAGGCCTTCTTCTATGACAGTGGGCTGAAATTAAAATTCACTCGGAAATGTGAATGGTCATAATTTGTAGATGACATTGTGCAGAACTGCTTTTTAAGTATAACGTATTTTTCTGTATTAAAAAATATGAATAATTGTGGAAATGCACATTAACGGAATACAGTACATATATATATATATATATATAATCATTATGCCATTATTATTATCATCAATAACAATTATCATCACCGTCCTGCAGTTCTTTATTATAATATGTTAGAATGGCACTGATTTTCATTATTAGGAACTTAAACTTACATAATTAAAGACAGCACTGATGTATATTTTTTATTGTTTCTAAATATTATTATTATTATTATTATTATTATTATTATTATTATTATTATTATTATTATTATTACACGATACAAACTGGATTACCTATCAGACCACAAAGTATGGAGCAATAAAATCTGCCAAGACAATTAAAACCCAAATAAAAAATGAAAAATGACAAACGCAGCAGTGCCAGAAGAGAGATTTTATTTTCCGAATGGGATGCCGAGTTTTCCCAGCTTCGGTTTTGTGAAAGAAGAACTAAATAAAAAAGAGAAAAGGCCCGCGTCCATTTGACCGGCTTTATTTCCATTAGTCATAGCAGAGAAACGAAGAAGGAGCTGC